>NC_142796.1:18025207-18222707 GCF_049724085.1 Artemia sp. Qi Xiang Cuo | reverse complement strand
CCACGAACCACGTTTTTGGGAAACCCGTTTATCTTTTATATGTAAACACAAGAAAGGAGTGGAATTAACGGAAAAGTTCGGCTAGTTCGTTGGGTAGAGTTCGACCCATTATTTCAGTTTTGAGGTTGCTGGTGGGAATTTATAACATTTGTAAAAAGTAAAATTCTTAGAATATAGTCCTTCTTTAGTTAAAAGCGAGCTTTTCGTATAATATTAAACTAAGAAATGTTTCTCGTAAATATAAATCACTTTTTAATTAGCTTAAAATTTCACTCAGAAGAACAAATCAGGTACAATTTAACTTTCCTTATTTTTACTGGCTTAAAATTTCTCAGAGGAGCCAATCAGGTTTTAAGAAGGTGGAGTTATTGGCTTTCCTTTTTGACATTCGCTGAAGAAATATTATGATTGACTTTCGAAAATGTAAACCAAATCAAATGGGAGCGTTCTGGTTATGTTGTGCCTAAAGAAACTAATCTCTCTGATTCTCTTTGGTGTCCATCTAGTCTTGATTTTATTTTTATTGAAGGAGGGTCAACGCTAAGGTTCCCATGCAAGCTTTCTCATAATTGAAAGTAGATTTAGACCTAGCCTATCTTCAATTAATCTTTGATTGGCATATCCTCCTTGAGACATAGTGAGTAATCGTGTATCGCATGCCACGGGGGAGGAATGCTTTTGTTTTAGACCTTCCCCCGGATTGTTTCTCTGACCCGTAAATTTATCATAAAACACTTTTTTTTTCTTAAAAGACCTTTTCTCCTTAAAGTGGAATTCACTTCAATTCGTTTGATTACAAAATGATATAACATATAACATTAATCCAAGTGGCTAAAAAATACTAAAGATTTCTCTGACTCGTAAATTGGTCTTAAATATGCAGATAAAAAAGTAACGACAAAAATTATTTTGGTGCACCTCCCCCTTCTGACTAAATATTTTTGGTAACCCCCTCCCCCGAAAAATCATGGGCTCAGATCCTGTCCCATAGAGCTGCATCCCGGACACGAGTCCAACCGCTTATGTTTTTCCCAAAAAATATTTTTTTATTGAATCATTGGTAATACAAATCACGTAGCTGCATTTTGGACTATGCAGTTAGTTCCAAATAAGCCCCAAATTTTGACACACTCTTTTTGTAAGGACATGTCTTTTCGCACGAACCCTGTGGTAGCATAGAAGAATTATGCTCTGTTTGACAATAAGGGGCCCCAGAGTCCTCGCTGCCGCAACGTTGAACAACAGGACTGCTACCTGTGTACAGCTACTGTAAGGTTAATTTGACGACCATGTGCTGTCAATCGCTCTTGAGGATCTTTATCCTTTACCCTGTTTTTTTTTTTCACAGATCTGTTAAGCAAATAAACAGAGTGCCTCAGTATGTTATAGAGGTATCCTCAAAAGGGATTCTGCGCGTGTAGTTTAGAGTTTTCATAAACAGAGCTAATATTTAAAGATACTAAGATAATTGTGATCACTCGATGTGAAGTTTCTGGCCCACTTCCAATCTAATATCCTTCAGCACAATATAGATATGGAAAGAAATTTTAAAGAAGTAGTAGACTGGCGTAGTACAAATACTTTTTTGTGTATGTCAAATGTAAAATCATCTAATCCTAAGATATTCTACCTTATGACAGATGAACTAAATATTTACATTTGCTCGTTTTGATTGAATATATACACAAATTTGGGCTTTCGTCTTTTGGCTTAATGGGACAGTTTAGGGTGATTTAACCCAAAGTGGAGATTTTTCACATATGACTTATCAATTCTTGTTAAATAAAACAGCGTTTTATTCTTTAATAGCGTCAAAGGTGAAATTTAACCATTTTATGACATATTAAAAGCTTTTAGAACTGAGGGGTGTATTGGTCTTTTTCCCATTCTTGTTCTTGGTTGTTATGACATTTATTAATGCAAAAAGTCTTTGTGGGTGATGATTAATAGAAAAATTCACAGCAACCTAAAATTAAAAAGAATAACACCATAACATACCCCTAATTCCAATATGAATAAGAAAATTCGAGAAAATGGTCCCTATGTGTGTCCCTATCCATACAAACCAACCTTACCTTTTTTATTTCCATAATATTTTTATCGCTTAATTAGTAATTAGTCCATTCCTACATCGAACTTCACTGGAAAAATTTCTCTCTCAATTCTCTCTGTATGAAGTTGGTTAGATATCAAAGAAAGAATCCTTTGAGAAGCAATCATTCATCCTAGTTGTCTCTTACTGTCAGGTAGATTGTTTAGATTAGATCGTCATTTTGAAGTTTATATGTTTTATATAATTTCGTTATTTGAAGCCAGAATATAGTGGAAATAATATAGAAAAAGAAAAGAAAAACATCCATTTGAGCCGAGACGGTTTTCTTTTCCTATTTTGCAATCTGCTATAAGGCGCCTAGTGGGCCGCGGGTTGCCGACCCATGGTTTAGATCGTCAGTTTGAAGTTTAAATGTTTTATATAATTTCGCTATTTGAAGCCAGAATATAGTGAAAATAATATAGAAAAAGACAAGAAAAACTTCCATTTGAGCCGAGACGGTTTTCTTTTCCTATTTTGCAATCTGCTATAAGGCGCCTAGTGGGCCGCTGGTTGCCGACCCATGGTTTAGATCGTCAGTTTGAAGTTTAAATGTTTTATATAATTTCGCTATTTGAAGCCAGAATATAGTGAAAACAATGTAGAAAAAGACAAGAAAAACTTCCATTCGAGCCGAAACGGTTTCTTTTCCTGTTTCGCAATCTGCTATACACCTACCAGTTTTATCGATTTGTAAAGCTTGATTCTTTAAAGAAATATTGTCAGCTTCAGAAAAATTAAATTATCTTTGTAATCTGTTTCTTGCCTATGTGAGAAAATTGACACCTGCGTTGTTATTTTTAATTACAAGTTAATCCAACTGGGATATTTAGGAATAATCTATATATTCTTCAAGGCTCCTTCAGTTAATGCTGTTATGCCAGTGTTTCCACTTACATTGATGATTTTGGGACATTTACCGAATTCTCCATCCATCTGCCGACAAAAAGAAAGACGTAGAAATTTCTAAAATTTTCTAGGAAACCCGGAATCCCCAAAAAAGTGTTATTATTTGATCCCTCTTTTTTTGTATGAAAAAGGATGTGAAATTAAATTTGAAAAGGTAAAACACAAAATGACAAATATTCCTATTTGAAATTTGACCAATTCCTAAGAGTAGTTTACCAGAAATTGCCAAGGTTTTACTGATTATTAAAACGAAAAAGGTTGAAACGCTGTGTGCTGCATCGCCACTCAGTTCACTCTCATCAGGAAATCTCGCTGTTGAGACGAAGTTCCGAATTTCAAGGAGGCACGCTTGTGCCTCTATAAAGAGGCGACCCACCACAATGTTAAGCGATTTCAGGTCCTAGCAGTCGCAGAGAGACAGCGGTAATCGCATTTTGTAGCCCAAGCTCCAACTAAGAAACGTGCAAAATTTCACCCCCTCCGACCACAGCCCCCCTTTAACGTTGTCCGATTGGGCTGAAATTTAGAGGTTAAGCTTTCCTAGGGCCAGGGAGCTTATCCTCGAAATTCGATCACTCCTTCCCTGTTTTCCAAAAACCAAATATAGCCACTTAAAGTTCATTTCTCTTTTTTTTTTTTATCAGCCACGCCTACAGGCCACAGTTGGCAACGGATCCTGGTGAATGAGGACTCATTGGAAGCGAAATTCGACCTGTTAGGGCCTTTTGATATTTTCAGACCTAAAAAAATATGCCCCAAATTTACATTTACGAAAAACCTTGTTTTCCTATTAGAGCCCATGTTATTTTTTCCCACCACAGCCCCCCTTTAACGTTGTCTTATTGGGCTGAAATCTAGAGGATAAGCTTTTCTGGGGCCTGGGAGCTTATCCTTAAATTTCAGCTCAATCCGATCACTCCTTCCCTGTTTTCCGAAAACCAAATATCAAGTGTTGTGGGGATTTGCTTGCGTCAAAAATACATCGCACAGAATAAAAATAATGTAATGTCTCTGTGGTACAGTGGTCGCTATTCCTGACTGTCAGGCGGAAGATCCTAGTTCGATTCTCCCTCAGAGAAATTTTTTTATATATTGAATTTAAAGTTTAAAAAAGAAACTCAGTTTCTTTTTTAAATCCAATCTATTAAATCCTTCTGCTCAACAGGCGTCTCCAGAAGAATATCACAGTCGGCCTTCAGGTTACAGGCAAGTCTCCACTGCTTTGATAACATGGGGCCTGGGGAGACTGATAAAAATCTTACTGTGCATTTGATTTGAGTATTCAGGAATTAAAAGCCTTAACACAAGAATCTTCAAAAGCGGGGGTTTGGGAGGCGGCAGCCCCCCATCTTTAACTCCTCAAAAGATCAGCTAACAGTTAGTCAAGCAATAATAAGTTATAAAACTGTACAAAAACGTGCAGAAATTATTTGAAAAAACTACGTTTTCTAAAGAGTCAAAGAGACTGAGCCACAAGTTCGAACCTTAATACGTACAGGGATTAAGAGGTAGTTGGGGGCTGCCGCCCCAAACTCTGCTTCGTATATGAAAGGGGCTGTGCCCTCCTCAACGCCTCGCTCTTTACGCTAAAGTTTTTAATGTTTAAAAAAAAGAGTTGTGAGAAAGTCAAACTTTAGCTTAAAGAGCGAGGTGTTGAGGAGGGCACAGCCCCTTTCATATACGGAAGCGGGGTTCGGGGGCGGCAGCCCCCCAACTGCACCTCCTATTCCCTGTACGTTTTAAGGTTCGAACTTGTGACTCAGCCTCTTTAACTCTTTAGAAAACGTTGTTTTTTTCAAATAATGAACAATATAAGTTGATGCTCAGAGCCTTTGTTGAAGTCAGTACTCGGAGTCAAATCACTTTCGTATCTTATATAAAATACTCAAGTAGTATATACAAATTCAAATAATATGTTTAATGTAACCAGGAATGTACATAATTAGGAAGCCTTTCAGGCTTATCTACCTAGAAAGGCCTTGAACTATATTCCCATGAAAACCATTGCTACTAACAACTCACTGTAGCAGCAAATTGCCTGAGGCCAATACAATTGCGCACACTTTTCCGCCGGCCGAAATCATTATGTATGCGTACCTACAAATATTGTATCACAATGGAGATGCAGCCCGTAATAGATAATGTTTGAGCTAGAACGATGTTTTTCAATCCAAAAAAAGCCTACCGAGACAAACAAAACCCAGAAAAATTATCAATTAATCTGAATCCAGTGCAATGCTGTTTTGTCTACTAGGCCGTAATTTCCTCGAGGGGCGCCACTCTTCAATGTCGCCCTGCAGCGTCTTTTGCGGTCACGGTTCTGGCTAGGCAAACTCGGTTCATTCTTACGCCACTATGAAGCCTCTCAAGCAGGGTTTAAGGGATAGAGACTAAGGAAGGAGCAATGACAGAGCAGAGATCCCAAACTATCTCACAGCACTGAAACACCTCCAACCTTTTATACCTAATCTATATTAATCCTCATAATATTAACCTGCTATTGGAATTAAATTTTACATAGATTCGTAATGTTAAATCATAACTTAAAAATTAAAAATACGCTACTATTCTATAGAATAGTAGCTACTATACAGAATAGAATAACTATTGTGTCTCAAAGAGGGAAGAGGGGGGGGGGCGTGAAATGTATTATCTAATTATTAGTCTTGATATTGTTGTTTTTCACGAATTACACCTCAGCCTAGGCTAAAATAAGCCAAGATGTTGCGTGATTGACGAAGGAATATCTTGCGGTATTTATATTTTTATATTTATATGGAATCAAATTTTTAATAGAATCGCAATATCAAATCTTAGCCTAAAAATACACTAGTTTACACAATAGAATGACATCATTGCGCATGACAGCGGGGAATGACTGAGTTTCCCCTATTCCAGCCGAGGTTTTACAGATTATAAAAATAAATTCGAAACGCTGAGATGTATTGCCACTCAGTTCACTCTCATCAGGAATTCTCTCAGTTGAAACGAAATTTACGAGTTTGAACAATATAAGTTCAATATGATCATATTGCTCAATATGCTCAGACACTATATAATATGACAAAATACTGGATTCCTTGTTACACAAACGCAAGAAAGAAACAAGAGTCAGGAAATTGTATTTCGAGGGGGTATAAAATTTGTCCCGTCGGGGTTGTCGTCCATATGTCGTCCATATTAGTGATGGATTGTTTAGATTGGGTAAATAGTTAAAACGGGTTCACCTGTCAGCTACGCAAACAACTCTGGAATTGGCATGTTGACTTTAAAACACCAACAATTAGTATATTTAGCAAAAAATTACTGGGTAATTGCAAAACAAGAATATTTTCGAGACACATTACTATGGTTGGGACATATTCACGAATTTGACCTTATTTGTAGACTAGAGTAAGGGTAATACATTTCAGAATGGAGAGTTGGAATCATACAGTTTTTCAAGCGACTACTGGGTCCTGGTAATTCTTTGTAGGTATGAGAAATTGTCAGGGAATATCATTTTTAAGATATGTTGTTAGAATTACGATAATATGTTTACGATAATCTGATTCACGTATATTTTCCCTTCCAGATCTGCAACAAGCAGTTCTGTATGTTACGACTCCTATCGATGACAGTGTTCGCCGTTCTTACGCTTTGTTGATACATCAGGGAATTTATTAAAACATAACGTAACAGTTCCTGATAAAATATAAAGAAATTCACTGCTCTTCTGCATAAAAACTACAGGATAGCATTATTGGTTGAAAAATAATAAAAATTAATTCCTACAAGCTCATTCATATCTTACGAGAAACTATATGATACTAACCAAAAAAGAAAAGAAAAAACCGTATACTGTTTTATGGGGATTGAAGAAGAGCTTGTCAGTGCCTTCTTCCATAATTCTAACTCTCGCACCCCCCCCCTCCCACTTTCCGAAAAAAGGAAAATTTTCCTGAAAGTCCGGACTCGACAACCGAGCCGTCAGACAAAAAAGAGTATAGTTACAAAATAACCCATGAAAATCGTCACCTTTCAACATTGTCGTAACCAGGATTTTTGTTCGGGGGGGGGGGTACAATTTTTAAAAACAAATTAAATATGTGTTTTTATGCATTTTTATTACGTTTTTACGAGTCGGACAAATATTTCGGGGGGGGGGGGGTCAAACGCCATAATCCCTCCCCTGAACACGTTCTTGCCTATCAATGAAACATGCTTACTACATACAATCCTTATAATTCGATATAATTGCTTACCATTAAGAGAAAAAAGAAAACGAAGACTCATCTGATCTCTGATGCCCGGGAAATTGTTCTGTTACCCCTGTATATCACCGGCTCTGTCAATTATGCATAGTAGACCACTATAAACTCAATATTTTCCCTTTTTTTGCTTGAAGCACTAAAAGATGTATTTCATCTTGGGAAAAATAGCAGGTACATATGTTACCGTTTTCGATTACGTGATAATCCAAGTGACATATTTAGGGTATCCTGTAGATTCTTCGCAATTTCTTCTGTTAATACTCCAATTTATCGTAACTCAATCCCATCTCATCTGGAAATCATGTTGCTGAAAGGAAATTTAGAATGCCAGAAAGGAAAATGGAGAGAAGATGTAATTTTTCTGGGAAATGAAGGCTGTTAATTATCAGGGTCAAATGGGGCGAAGTAGGTCATATGTGATAAGTGATAAAAATTAGTGCTGTAAATATAGTTGATCAAACATTACTTGTAAGATAAATTAGAAATTACTTTGTTTTAGAAAATATATATTTTTTAAGCTATTATATTTGCTGTTGAACAAGGTTTGGGCTGCTATATTAGTTTTTTTTATAGTAAACGGAGTATTGCAAAAAAAAAAAAAAAAAAAAAAAAAAAAAACTGTCTATAATTGGCAAGGACGCGTTACGCACGTATGCAGGATCTTACTTCGGGAGGGGGGAAGAAGTTCCTTAAAGTTTCATGAACCAGCGGTGTCGATTCACGAAAATGTGGGGTGGGGCAAGAAGTCTTCTCTACTTTAAATGAAGATACAAAAAAAAGATTTCATAACCTTGGGGCGGGGGAATTTTTTGTTTTTTTTATTGAAATACCAGATTTTTTTTCAAAATCTAGGGGGACAATCCTCCCTCCATTTTGCGCTCTTGCCAAAAACGTGCGTATTATGAAAATATCAGAAGGCTCCATCCATGCGAGTGCCAATGTCCCTAGTGGATGCTTCTATTTTTCCTTTGTCTTTCCCAGTCCTTTTAAATGTTGCTGCTAAAATGAAATTCAGGAATCTTCTTGGACAAAAAAGCAGTGAGTTATATGAAAATTGCAAGAATTTTTAGAAAGAGTCGTTAAAACGTCGTGATTATGTGCATGAGTAAATTATCATTTATGGATGCTGGTGCCGTAAATTTTCCTATATAAAAAGCTGTTGTCATCCAATGCTGCACGGTTTGGCTGGTTTTCACCCACTACCACTACTAGCTCAATTGCAATTGAACCCTCGTGCAACTCAGCCCTCGTTTAACCGAATCGTCGTGCAAGCAACAGTTCAACCCCCGTTTAACTGAACCATTGTGCAATCAACCGCTGTAGAACTCCAACCCCATGCAACTCAACCCTTATTTAGGTCTCTATTTTGGAAAGTATTTTTTATATTGATATTTAATAGAATAAAAATAACTTGTTTTTAGACAAAACCATTTTCTGCTATAAGTAAAAGGCAAAGCCGCACACCGGTTTTGACAAAATAGACATGTTCTAAAAAGGGATGTGGGAGGGGGTTAACGACTCCCTGACCTCCCATGTGTTAAAATTACTGAAACTTGTTTCCCTTGGGGTTTTTTCTCTTGGTAGTGTACCCTGACAGTTTGACGCAAACCACAAACTTTAGAGATGGCCTCAACCTCACCTTCTTTGATGGAAGAGGTTTGAAACTTCATATCCCTTACTTGGGATTCTATAACCTGGATCGAGACTTGAAAGCACACGTAAGTTGATAAAGAATTAAAATGAGTGTCATAAAAATTGTCGATAAATCTAAACAAAAGCAAAGGCAAAGATAGATCTAGCGTGGATACTCATAGTTTGGAATAAAATAATTAAAAAAAAAAATTACTGGGCCATAATTTTTGCCAATCGATCCATTCCTGAAAGTTTTTTTTACCAATTTGGAAAGGTTCTGGGTTAGCCAGAAGAGTAATATAAGTTAGGAACTGCGAAAGAAGCGAGTAGCAAAATTTTGAGCTTCTAAATCAGCGTAAGTTCAAACTTATTCTTAGACCGTATGTTGAGTTGAGTCAAACGGGGTTTGAGTTAAAGGGAATTCTTTTGAACGAAGGTTCAGTTTAAATGGCGTTGCATGGGAGTTCAATAAAACGAGAGTTTAGTTAAATGGGGTTGGTATAAACGGGGGTGCAGTGGCGCGAGGGTTTAGTTAGACAGGATTAGTTGCACGCGGGTTCTGTTGCACGCACACCGCCACTACTATTGCTACTACTACTAACAACTTATTGTTGCACTAAGCCGCCTTTGACTACCCTAGATGGACATGCATCGCATTAATTTGTTCAAAACTTCACACATTACTCATCTTTTTGAAGTTCGAGTTTGCTTTAAATCCTTTCTTATGATTCCCACCCCACCCCCATTCGGGGGTGGGGTGAGAATCCCGGTCTTCCCACCCTATTCGGGGACGACTTGCTTTTTGTTTAGTCCCTGAAAGATTGCCAAAAAGTACAATTTTGGGTAGTTTATCATCTTTCATCCGCAAAACGTAACCTTTTTTTATTATAGTCCTAGTAGGGGGGATCAAGCCCCTTTTTTTGTAGAATTTCCTCTTTGATTTACGGTTAGGCAATCAAATACCTCGTACTATCTATAATTCGACTATTAAAAACTGTATTTGACTAATATGATTTTGAAAAATTAACCCAGTTTGGTAAAAAAGAGGCAGATTCTAATTCAGTAAGAAAAAAATTGTCAAATTAGCCCTAATTATCTAATTTGCCTAAGGATTTTTGTCATTCCGACTAGTTCAACCCAAGAAAATCCGGCTTTCATGTTATTAGTCCCTAGTGAATGGTCGAAGGCAGTAATTGTAAAACTCTTCAAAAAGGGACAAAAGACTAAGTGTGATAATTGGAGAGGTATTGCTTTACAGTCTGTTGGCAGCAAAGTCCTGTGCCAAATAATTCTGAACAGGATTCAAAGTAAAGTGGAGAAAGTTCGGAGAGATAAGCAGCACGGATTCCGCTAGAGTAGATCATGTTGTGACCTTATATTTAGCCTGAGAGTCCTGCTGGATGAATCCAATGAATGGCAAGTTCAGATACTTATAGTATTTATGGATATTCTCAAAGCTTTCAACTCGATACATCGCGGAACCATATGGAAGATTTTAGTGCATTATGGAATTCCGACCGAAATTGTATATATAATTAGAGCGCTATATCATGATATCATGTGCGCAGTACAGACAAAGGGTGGCCTAACGAAGTGGTTTTCTGTTCAGTCAGGTGTAAGGCAAGGCTGCATTCTATCACCATTACTGTTTGCCATAGTGATAGATTTTGTTCTCCGTGGATGCAGTTTTAGTGGCGGTATACAATTAAATCCACTGAGACAACTCAATGATGGTTATTTTGCTGACGATGTTGCACTTATTACCCACGACCCAGAAGATATGCAACGCAACATTAATGAACTCGGCCGTATGGCAAATGCTCTCGGACTCTCCATAAATGCTAACAAGACCAAATCAATGTCGAATGCAGTCATACCCGACTTAGCCGAAGGACTTTTGGTTAACGACGAGGAAATTGAGGAAGTGAGAGAGTTCAAGTATCTCGGCAGCATTCTTACACAAGATGCCAATTCCGAAAGAGAAATACTGTGCCGAATAGCATTGGCTGAGTCTGCTTTCAGCTAACTTAGAAATGTTTGGAAAAATAATAAATATTTCCAGAAGTTAAAGCTTAAAATTTATAATAGCAATGCGGTCTCTGTCGTTATGTACGGTTGTAAAACTTGGAGCATCACTCCTCAGCTATAACGACGACTCCAGTCATTCAACAATAATTGCCTAAGGTCTATCCTAAATATACATTGGACGGAAAGAATACGAAATGATGAAATCTATCGTATGACAAATCATACCCCCATCCTTGATCTCATTAGAAAGCGACGATGGATGTATTGGAGGCATATGGTGCGAATGGGGGAAGGAAGGCTGCCGCACGACGCATGGTGTTGGACACCCCCCGTCTCCGCAAATCAGGGAGATCGAAAATGACCCTTGGCAGGTCGCTAATGAAGGAGGCGAAGCTGGCGAGGTCCTCGTTGGAGGAGCTATGGTTGAAGGCTCAGGACAGGTCGTCGTGGCGAACCACTGTTGCTGCCTTATGCGCCCCCAGGCGTAGGAGGACCTAAGTAAAGTAAGTAAGTTATATACAGATATGGTTGTAACCTACGATTATAACCTCATTCGTCATCTTGTATACGAAGATGTAGTTTTTTGTCAAAAAAATGATTTCATTTTAAATATTGTGTTTTTTTTTTAATTACAAAACTACGTAGACATGGAAATTTTTTTTTAATTAACCTTTAAAAAGCAGTCTATGTTGTTCAAGTACCCCGCTAGCAGTGAGAAAAAAAGAAGACACATCAGTGCTCTCTAGGCAAAAAGTGATTTTCCTTGTCGTTCAAGCCAGGGTACAAAACTTAGAGTTTTGTTGTTCAAACTGTAGGGTTTCCTGTCTAGAGTTTTCGGCGAAGGTGATTCCAATGGTGTACTTTTTGTTCCGGTCCGACGTTATTCTTATTTTTTTGGGGGGGGGTCAAAAACATCAAAATTTGTTTCTATATATTTTGTTCTTTTTACGAGCCGGACAAACATTTTTTGGGGCTGGGGGTCAAAGTCTATATCCCTTCCCGTGGATGCGGTCTTGGCTTCAGGCTATTTTTTGAAATTCCCTCAAATTTTTTTTCAGAATAACATTTTACTATTGAGACTAATTTAGAAAATAGATAGTTCTAATTTAGAACTATCTTCAAATAGACTAATTTAGAAAATAGATTTCTTTTTGGAAAATCTGATTGCTCTATTGCTGCTCCAAAAATTTGTCGTATTGTTCTGACAATACTGTTATTGTTCTGCTGAAGTATATGCAATTATTTGACCAGTTTTTGAAACGGCTATAAATCTACATTAGAATAAATCTGAACATTAAATCAGACAGCTTTGCTGAATACTTGAAGTCAAGATTTTCGTATTGATAGAATTCTTTTGACGAATATTTTCCTTCATGCTTTTCATTGCGTGAAAACATTTTACGATTTATGATGGATTGTTTGCTCATGTCCCTGATTGGCTGCGGGAATTTCAAAGACTGTGTGTTTCAAAAAATAGTATAAATAGTGGCGAAGACCACACTGCTTTTGCATTATAAAAATAATAAAGAAGATAATGCGGTAAGAATTTTATTTTATGACAGTGAATCGTACGAAGAAACTCGACTAAATTGAAGATTCTGGCTATATAGCTAGCTGAATTCAGCAAAACGAAAAAATGGAATGAAGATAAAATTCAGCTTACGATAAAAACGAGAAAACTAAAAATAAAACCGGCAATAACGGAGTTCTAGCTTCATTACTCTGAACAACTTAAGCAAAGACATTTGAGTAGTGGTGTCATTTCACGAAATTTGGTTGGGAGGGGATGGGAATTTTTTTTTAAACCAGGAGGGAAAAATTTTGTTTTATCCGATTTTTCAGTGGATACACAAAAAAGGTAGTTTACAAAAACTAGGGACAAATGCCTCTCTCTATGAAACGCATATACTCTTTAGCTATTTCTATTTGAATTTGAGCTATTCCTCTATTTGAGAAGAGAATATATCAAATTTCGGAAAATAAGCTATTACCTAGAACACACTTGCCTTTCCTTGCAATTAAAACAAAAGGGAAATATGAAAAAAATCTTGTATAACTTTTCGAAACAGTCTTTACAAATTGCGTCAAAAATCAGTTTAAATGTATTTTTGGTATCTTTTTACGGGCCTGGGGGGGATTCAAACCCAGTAACCCTTCTCGGGGGATACAGCCTTGACTGCAGCAGTCTCAAGTTTCTTAAAAAATGCGAAGGATCACCCACTTTCCGTTACTTAGTGTAAATTTTGGAGCGCCACGTGTGCTGCAAAATTTTGCCATGCGTGGTACAGCCTCTGTAACGCTTGGCACACTTGCCACGGTCGGCACACGCCAACTGCACTTAAAGTCTCCACCTCCTTGCAAAATGCGGAATTTTTCAATTTTCCCCCGAAGCACGGTTATAGATGTGCTTTTTTGGTACTAGTGTAGAATCCGGTAGTCACGCGAGAAAGCCCGCATCGAGAAAGACTGAGATGCTTAATGAAAAACAGGTTTCTGCTGCTTGTGAGGTGCTGCTCACTCCGTGACAAAGATTTAACCTTTAGTTTTTTGGGGTTGAAGAGGTCAGAAAAGGTACCTAGGTTAGGTTACGTATCTAATATATGCTATGCTTTACCCCCCTTCCCTTATGTGCAAATATATAGCCCAAATTTGTTTCTGAACTATTATATTTGGTACTTGTGCATTATAACTAAGCCAGCGCTGTACACGAAAGAAGTCAAGTTTGGTTAATGTTAATGAAATAAAATAAAATACGATGAATATCTAATAGTTTAGAAACAAATTTGAGCTATATATTTGCACATTAGGGTGGGAGGGGGTGGGGGTAAAGCATAGTAGATATTAAATACGTAACCTAAACCTAACCTAGGTACCTCCCCCCCCCCCAAACCCCAAAAAACAATCGTTTAAATATTGTAAACTCAATGAGAAACCACGCTTTGCGATCAATTTATCTCTTGCAAATAGCCGTTTGACGGGTTTCGTGTCTGGTTTCCTTGTGCAATCTATAGCGCTGGTTTAGTTCTAATGCACCAGTACCTTATATTTTCATCCTATTTTGTTTTATTTCATTAGCATTAACTAAACTTCACTTCTCGCGTGACTACCGGATTCTACACAAGTACCGCTTTTTTTGCCAATGCTATGTAGTGAAAATTTGAGATTGATTTAGACTTATCAAAGAGTTATTATGTTAGTTCCTTGTTGTGTGTTGCGTGTTTGTGCTTTTACATCCACATTATTCTTTAATTAGAAGCATTTATTTGTTTATCATTAATAAAAACAGATATAATTCCTAACATAGTTTAGTTAACTTCCTGATATGAATCATAACAAATTAAGGTCTGCTAACATTATGTTGTTATTAAACATTTTATCGGTTAACATCTTGGCAATCGAAAGCGGGAAATTGAACCCTAACATTAAAGAAAAAGTGGTTAAACTTCTTCTGCAAATAACAGACGGATATAAACCCCCATTAAAAATGTAGTATCTTTCGAAATGAATTATAGATTGATTGATGAAGGATTTCCTCTAAAATCCTTACGTCAAAATAGATTTAATGGAGCGAAAGTGTTATAGCTCAGTAGTTTTAACAGTCTTATTTGATGAAATGTTGTTTTTCCAGGGGCAGGGGGCTTAATTTTGTGTCTCTAAAAGTATCTGAGACCTTTGTACATAGCCTAGTATTTTTCGAAATAAATTATACATTTTTCACACAAGAATTTCTTACCAAATCCCTGTGTGCAAATAACCTTTAATGGGTCAAAAGTGTGGCCCTTGGGGTTGTATTTAATTACAGTGTTTGGGGATGGGAGGGGGGTTTAATACTTTTTTAAAACGAAATCTGAAACATTCAATATTTCCAAAGAAAATGTTGCCCTTTTCTTATGGACATGTGCGAAAAATCAATTTTCTGGTACAAATAACTCTGGGTCAAAGAAAATTTATCCTAAATCTTAATGGCTTTGTGAAGCCATTTTGGATCTATACTCTGGGAAATTATGTGATAAGTAGTGAGAGTGGTTTCCTGGTACATATTGAAGTTTTTGTTCAATGGTTCCTTTTTACTGATTAATAATGTCTCGAAATAAATTATAATTTTTTCACTCAAGGATTTTCTACAAGATCACTGTAAAAATTAATTTTAACAGACCAAAAATGTAGTCCTTACGGTTTTATTGGATGGCAGTAATCGAAGGGAGGGACCCTAACAAGATCTGAGCATTTTATAATCTCAGAGAAAATACATCCTTTTTCTGATGGAGTATGTACGAAAAGACCAATTTTCTGGTGCAACTCTGGAATAATTTTCAGCTGCAATTCGTCCTAAATCTCGAAGGGTTTTTCCAGCTAATGTTGGTCATTATACTATAGACAACTAAAAGAAATTACGCGATTTGATATTGAATGGCAGTATTTGAGGGAACGTTCCTTAGGTCTGTCCTAGGATGACGGACTATCATAAAGAAGCAGAAATAATCATTTCTATACATCTCTGAAAAAGTTATGCCAGCTTTTCAAACAGTTCGTGGTAACGAACTGTAAGTAAGGAGCGACCCGGCTCAATGGTAACCGAAACTCTAGAAAACGGGTTTTTGATACCAATAGATACATCAATAGAATCAAATTTCAATGCTGATTTCAAATATATATATCTTTCATCAAGTTTATTGCTACCCATCAAAAGTTACGCGCCTGAGAAAATTTGGCTGATTTTCAAAAAAAGGGGGAAAGACCCCCTAAAAATTATAGAACCTTAATGAAAATCACACCATCATATTCAGCGTATCAGAGAACCCTACTGTAGAGGTTTTAAAATGTGGAATTCTGCATTTTTTGCCAGAAGAAAGATCACGGATGCGTTTTTTTTTTTTTTTTTTTTTTTTTTTTTTTTTTTTTCAGGGGTTATCGTATCGACCCAGTGGTCCTAGAATATCGTGGGAGGGCTCATTGGAACGGAAGTTATAGTGCCCTTTTTAAGTGACCAAAAAATGGAGGGTAACTAGGCCCCTCCCAGGCTTATTTTTTCCCCAAAGTCACCCGATCAAAATTTTGAGATAGCCATTTTGTTCAACATGGTCGAAAAAATTGATAACTATGTCTTTTAGGATGACTTAATCTCCCAAAGTCCCAAGGAGGAGGGCTAAAAGTTATGAACTTAACCCAATTTTAATATATAGTATTGGCTATTGGGAAGTATACAGAAGTTTTCAGGAGGGTTTTTTCTGGTAGTGGGGGGTGGGTGGGTCGGGGGTTATGTTGGAGGATCTGTCCATCAAGGAAGTTTTCATGGGGGAAGGAAAATTGCCATGAAGGGGGCGCCGGACTTACCAGCATTATTTATTGGTTATTGGGAAGTATACAGACATTTTCAGGAAGGATTTTTTTCTGGAGGGGAGGGGGTAGGGCTAGAGGAGGGGGTTACTCTGGAGAATCTTTCCTTGGAGGATGTTTCTCTGGGGTAAAGGACATTTCTATGAAGGGGGCGCCGGATTTCCAAGCATTATTTAAAAAACGATCAGAAATTAAATAAAAAAAAAGTTTTTTCAACTGAAAGTAAGAAGCAACATTAGAACTTAAAACGAACAGAAATTATAAAGTATGTGAGGGGGTTCTCCCCCTAGTCAATGCCTCGCTCTTTACGCTACAGTTTTTTTGGTGCTTTCAAAAGGAGGTTTCTAATTAATACTATCTATTATAATTAAACGGCCTTTGTGATTTCAGGGGTTTGAATAAATTTTTTTTTTAAACTTTTAACGTAAAGAGCGTGGTATTGACTAAGGGGAGAACCCCCTCATATACGTAATAACATATACGTAATAAAAAAAACAATAAAAATAAAAAAAAAACAATCGATACGGCTCAATAGCAATCGAAACTTTTAAAAACGGAATTTTGATGTCAATAAATGTATCAAAAGAATGTGTTTATAATTCTGACTCTAAATATATAAATTTTATTAAGTTTAGTATTACTCATCAAAGGCTACGAGCCTGAGAAAATTTACCCGATTTTTTAAAGAGGGGGAAACACCCCCTATAAGTGAATGAATTTTAATGAAAATCACACCGTCAGATTCAGCGTATCAGAAAACCCTATTACATAGGTTTCAAGCTCATATCTGAAAAAATCTGCAACTTTGTATTTTTTGCCAGGAGAAAAATATACGAATATAGAAGTTAGTTACGTAAGTTAATTTGTAAATTACGTCATAACCAAATTTAGAGACATCCATTTAGGAAAAGAAAAGTAAAATTTTTATGCAAATTTTGGATACTTATTCAATGACGGTGAGCCAAAATAAAAGCTGCATTAACTAAAAAACGATGAGAAATTAAATAAAAAAAACAGGTTTTTTAAACTGAAATCAAGGAGCGACATTAAAACTTAAAACGAACAGAAATTATTCCGTATATGAAAGGGGCTGTCCCTTCCTCAACGCCTCGCTCTTTACGCTAAAGTTTGACTCTGTCTCACAGCTTGATTTTTTAAAGCAATAAAAAACTTTAGCGTAAAGAGCGAGGCGTTGAGGAGGGGACAGCCCCTTTCATATACGGAATAATTTATGTTCGTTTTAAGTTTTAATGTCGCTCCTTACTTTCAGTTAAAAAGCTTGTTTTTTTATTTAATCCTCTCACAGAGACTATCTGTCTTGGCTTTATTCTAATTGGGCTCTCAAGTCTTTCATCACTTTGGCCAAGTTGATTCAAAAATCAATGGACCTGAAAGAACCTGAAAAATTTCATATTCTCAAAGAAAATACATCCTTTTTCTTATGGAATATGTACAAAAATATCAGTTTTCTGGTGAATCTCTGGAATAAGTTTTAGTTACAATTCCTCCTAAGTCTCAAAGAGTTTGTTAAGCTGTTTTGGTGACACTATGGAAAATCGTAAGTAATTATTGGATGGTAATAGTATCGGGGATGGACCTTACAAAAATCTAAGCATTTCATATTCTCAGGGAAAATACATCCTTTTTCTTATGGAGTATGTACGAAAAGATCAGTTTTCTGATGCAACTCCGGAATAATTTTCTGCTGCAATTTCCCCTAAATCTCAAAGGGTTTGTAAAGCTGATTTTAGGCTCTACTCTCTGGGAAATTGTAAGTAATTGTTGGATGGTATTAGTTGGGGGTGGGGGCTAAAAAAATCTGAGCTTTTCATATTCTCAGAGAAAATACATACTTTTTATGATGGAGTATGTACAAAAAGATCAATTTTCTGGTGAACTAGAATAATTTTTAGTTGCAATCCCTCCTAAATCTCAAAGGGTTTGTGAAGCTGTTTTAGTGACAATATGGGAAATTGTAAATAATTATTGGATGGTATTAATTGGGAGAGCCCCCCTAGGAAAAAGCTGAGACACCTCATATTCCCAAAGAAATACATCCTTTTTCTTGGAGAATGTACGGAAAGATATTTTTTCCGGTTAAACTCTGGGATAATTTTTAGCTGTGATTCGTCCTAAATCTCAAACGGATGGTCCTAAATCTTGCTAGGACTCCTGGTTGAGTCAACTAGAGTCCTTGTTGAACTTCCTTGAAGTTATGATTGACCTTTGATACTGAGGACAGTCCTTGGATATTTAGGGGAAAATTCACTGTCTTAGATTAATTGCTCACTGTTTTACCTGTTGTTGTTTTTATAATTAAAAGGCAGTGTGGTCTTTGTCGTTATTTAGTCAAACTTATTAAATGTCTGAAAGGGCTGTTAACTACATGTACTAAGATAATTATATGAATTCATAATTAATTTGTATGGATCA
Source organism: Artemia sp. Qi Xiang Cuo (assembly GCF_049724085.1). Lineage (NCBI taxonomy): Eukaryota > Metazoa > Arthropoda > Branchiopoda > Anostraca > Artemiidae > Artemia > Artemia sp. Qi Xiang Cuo. The sequence goes on along the minus strand of NC_142796.1, from coordinate 18,204,023 downwards.
ATTTATTATTGCATATTATATATTTTATAATTATTGTATAGAATTTTTAACTATTTCTAGTTAATTTTTAAAGTTAATTAAACTTGATTTTTCTGTTCTAGTCCAGTTTCGGATTTGTCAGGTGGTTCAGGTTTCGAAGTAGAAAAGCAAGTGAGCGAATTGAGAACTCATGTAAATTGTCTCGTGTCGCGATTGCGGAATGAAGAAGTTCGTCGGACAACCCTTGAAGATCAAGTGAAACGACTTCAAGATGAAAACAAGCGATTGCAGGTGGAATCTCTTTCCGCGTCGGAGCAGTTAAAAAAGTTTGCTGATTGGTTTTTTCAAGCGGTTGAGAAACCATGAACTCTTTTTTTTATGAATGAATTTGTTTCGATCGGAGTTAAATATATGGAAAGTGTCAGTGATTTAGTTTTGAGTGAAATCAATAGTGCATCATATCATCCGGTAGATTTGAATAGAATAGTCGAATTGCATGCTTATCCTCGGTGTAAATCCCTTAGATAAAAATATAGAAGCTTCATTTTGAATATTTTTGAACTTAAATGTTTGAATGACTTCATTTTTTCGTTTTTTCATAACAAAAGTCGGCTTTTTGTAATAGGCCTTTTAAGAGCTTTTTGAAAAGTATTCGATTAAATAATCATTTCTCTCTTAATGCTTTTGAAGTTATTTTTCGTACTTTTATTTTGCTGTAAACTTAAAATATTTTGTTATATATAATCATTAAACATACTCATTAAGTTTATGTTCTTTATATTTTTCGTAAATTTGCGTTTCGACGAGGAAAATTAAGTTTTAAATGTATCTAATTTTATCTATTTAAAAAATTTAGAAAATTTTAAAAATAATTTTATCTATGTAAAAAAAGGCAAGATAATTCTTTAGACTGAAGTTGTTCGACCTGACAAAAAAAGAAAATAAATGGATCTTTGTAGATATTTGGGATATGCCAAGGACACGCTCTAATCAATTGCAAATTATTTACAAGCCTTAATTCAATTAAATATACACAAAATGTTAATTTTTGAAATTTATTAGTGACAAATCACTTATAACCAAATTTTCAAAAAAAATTTCAGTTTTTGAATTTTACAAATCCGCCGTTTTTCGGTGGTGTTTGGCAACATACAAACACACACACAAATTATCTCGTCTATCGTAACCACAAATTAGTTTCATATCATGGCCATACTAGCACTAAGCTCAATTGATAAGAGTAAGACCTTTTTTTTTACTACTTGACACTATTAAACTAATCAATTCCATTGTGATCAGTTTTATCATCAGTAGCCATCTGTGGCGTCAATTTACGGAAATTAAGGGGGGAGAGGAAACTATTTTTAAACTCTGGAGGGGAGGAGGTAAATTTTGATATTTTTTCAATGAAAATACCAAAAAAGGTGTTTAGTGTCTGTTTCTGGTACCATCCTCCGCCCCTCCCCAGGCTTATTTTGGCTGGTGCCCACGGCGTAATTATCCAATTGACGGAGAAACAAACCAACCCATCGGGATCAACACAAGCCAACGGAACCCAGTCAATATAATAAAGAAAAAAAAGACACAGATGCTTGGGCCCGACATTCACGACACGTCTTCAGTGCCTAATTAAAATAAATAAAACCTATAAAACTAATGTAGCGAAAATATGAATTTAATTGATTTGTTTCTAAATGAAAAATGTTGGGTTTCTAAGAATTCTTTACTAATTTCCAGGTTTCTTCGTCGGGTTTACGAAAATAACAATTGAATAGTTAACAATTGAATAGTTAAAATAACAATTGAATAATTAACTAAATAGTTGAGATTTAGTTTTCCCTTTTTGAAAATTGTGCAGCTGACCTTTAGCCATGAGGAACTTTATATGAACTGAACTAACTATGTTGACCTTTATGTAGCTATTCAGGCTATTTACTGAATTGTGAGCAACGTTTCGGTAGCTTACGAATAGTCCTTGTATCGCAGGTCGGGAGTTTAGACGCTTAAGTAATGGGATTTGCTATCCCCTCTCCCTCAGTGAAATTTCACGAGTTCTTCCACAATTTTTATACAATTATCCTTTTTTCTTCTTAGGATAAACCCTCCCCTCAAGCGGGGACAGAAACTTTTGAGTTATTTGGAGGTTTTCTTACCGATATTGCACCTTCTTTGATCGTAAGACTCTTTGATGCTAGTTCTCCTGTCCAATCACCTCAATGGACGAAGCAGGGAGGGGTGCCTTCCTAGATTTTAAGCCCCACCCCCTATATTTTAATTTTTTGGGGGTATTTTAATTGATTAAAATATCTTTTTTTGGTATTTCAACGGAAAAAAGTCGATCAAACATAAAGTTACCCCGCGCTAAATTAAAAAAAAATGCATTTTGTCCCACCCTGCATTTTTGTGAATTGAAACTTGGTAATAGCCTTTCCGTCATGGTATAGCGAAGTATATACCCGACCCATTTGAGAGGAAAACTTTTTGCAGCAACTTTGGAAGAACCAAGGCTAAAGAACCCAACAATATTGTCTAATAGTGATGCCGCTGGATTGAACGGAAATTTCCATGGATCGAGCATATATCAAAATTATCCACAGTAGAGAGGTGGCTTAAATCTTGGGGAATTTGAAACTTGTTGTTTTTTTCTGAAACTTTTTGTTTTGTTGTAAAATTGAAATACTAAGAAAAATCGCTCTATTGACATTTGGTCGCAGGCTTGTTTTATACTTCAAATAATGGAAATTGTAAATTCATATATGATACTGATTTAAATAAGACACAGTATGCCTACTTTTTTGTTATTAAAAGAATCAGTTTGGAGGAGGGGATAGGGCTGGTGCGGTCATGGCCCTAATTTTTTCCTATGTTTTGCATAATTTTTCATACTTTGAAAATTTCCACTATCTCCCTCCTGAAAAAAACCGCAAATATTTCTCATGCAAATTTCTATATGTTGCCTTTAATGCGGGCATGTTTAACTGTTTTCGTATCCTCTTTCAACTATTCAGTTTAGTGCAAAATTCTTGGAGTCCAAATAGGCCTATTAAAAAAAAAAAATCATTTTGAACTTTGTTTAACTTCTGCAGTTTAGATTTGAACCGTGTATATGCTGCTGTTCTTCTATTGTTTTATTTATTATCTGAAAAGAAATAAAAAAAAATGAATTTGAGTCCCAGGATTTTAGGCCTAGTCCGTTTGTGAGTTTTCATTATAAGTTGTAAAAATTTGTTAATTTATCAACCAGTGAAATTTTAACTAATTTTACCTGTCTCTTCGCCTCTTTTGTGTACATTCTCCAACACAGATCTATGTACAAGAATTTTGATTAGTAAAGTTTTTCACTTCCTTTTTTTGTTTTTTAATCTGTTTTAGCACAACGGTCTGAAACCGCAATCTTTCTAACCTAAGGTACTTGCTGAACACCCGTTAAAATAATCTGCAAATATAGAAACACGGTAAGTAATTCCCTTAATTTTTTGCAGTTTCGCTCCTAATTCCGTATATTTCTCTTTCCCCCTTAACATTCCAGGTTTTCAATATACGTACTTACTTCTGCTGAGAAGCTTCTGCTCCATGAGAAGCTTAAGGAATATAATAAAAATACTTTTATATAATAAATATATTATATAAAAATAAAATAAAATAACTTTTTTTTAGTTAGGAATATAATAAAAATATTTTCTTTTAGTTATGCCAGTAGTAGACTAGGATTCAGCTTTGCATTGCAAATCATGCATTTGGGAGGATAACTCATATTACGTTCCGTTGTACATATGAATCAAAATTATTCCTATTCGGCCAATCACTTTAGTATTCGCATGAAGTATTTGTCAATGACAGTTTAAGTTCGACAACTGGGTTCTAAAATTCCCAGCACAGATAGACCAAACAATACTTTTATCATAAATAAAGTCTACAGAATCCTTTTAATGATAGTGATGGTAAAATGCCAGAATTTCGGTCGTGTACAGTGACCGTCATCAATAGTAAAACTGATCAAAGTCAGTTTTACTACTGATACGGTCACTGCATATGTGACGAAATATCTAATAATATTGTAAGGTTTGTAATCACTGTCTATTAAAAGGATTTTATCCCTATTTGAACTTTTATTTATCGTCATGGAAAGGCAGTGTGGTCTCCGAAATTATCTATACTTTTATCATCTACAGCCAATTATGGGTAAAGGGGGCGTGTCACCTTAAATAATATGCATCAGATGTGTGCTTTGACAAATATCAATAAATGAAGGTTTGTAAAGCTAGGTAATTGACTTTTAATTTAAAAACGCCGTTTTTGACGTTTATTGCCGGATGTGATCTTTCTTATCAGCTGACGCATGATTTTAAAGAAATTAGTAGTTTGAGCTATGGACATATACTACCCACTCCTCCTGTTTACCACCATATCAAACAGTTCGGGGTAAGGAACTGTAATTAAGGAGCGATGCCGCTCACTAGTAACCGAAACTCTAAAAAACGGGATTTTGATATCAATACATATATCATAAGAATCGGCTTATAATGTTGATTGGAAATATCAGGGCCGTATCCAGGATTTTTGTTCAGGGGTTTTTTACTAATTTTTGACTTTTTTTGGGGGGGGGGGGGTTTACTAATTTTTGACTCAGTTTTCGACTAATTTTACTGATTTTTACCTAGGTTTTACTAATTTTCGACTTATTTTCGAGTCGGTCAAAAATTTCGGGGGGGGGGGGGTTCAATTCGGGTAACCCCGCCCCTTGGTACGGCCTTGGGAAATATATAAGATTCGTTAATTTTAGTGTTACGCATCAAAAGCTACGAGCCTGAGAAAATTTGCCTGATTTTCGAAAAAGAGGGAAAACATCTCTTAAAAGTCAAGGAATCTTAATGAAAATGAAACCATCAGATTCAGCGTATTTGAGGACCCCTAGTGTATAAGTTTCATGCTTCCGTCTGCAAAAATGTGGAATTTTGTATTTTTTGCCTGAAGAAAGAACACGGGTGCGTGTTTATTTGTTTGTTTATTTTTTCTTTTTTTCGAGGGGTCATCACATCGTACCAATAGTCCTAGAATATCTTCTCGAAACAGCAACTCGAGAATACCCCTTGTAAACTTTTCAAATGAAAGCCAAAGCAAGGAATATGTGTTATTCCACCTGAGTGAAGACTCAGATTCCTATATGCATCTTGTCATTTTGCACTGTGTTAAAAGGGATTGCAAAATTTTTGGCATAAATCTTCCAGACTCTCAGATATTTTTTTTTACAATTATGACCTGCAACCAGGGAATATTAATGACAGCTAAACTTTACAACTTTAACCCGAAGGTTATTTTTCTTCAACAAACCTCTTGACTAAGTGATTTATTCCCATTGGTGGTGCATTATCCAATCTAGTTCTGTATGGGAACACCCATCTTCTTAATATAGTCCGTCCCTCCAACCAACTGACTGAAAATAACAGATAATGATCCACGATTAAACTCTAACAGAACAAGTAAATATACCAGTAAATCCATTATGATATTACAGAAACTGACACAAACAGAGTTTTTTGGCTACAGACTGATCTATTGTCTAGTCAATATCCAGTGAGAAAAGGTTAGTTTTTAGGTTGATAAGAAGCTTTTCATGAAAATGAAATGCCAGAGCCTGTTGAGCTATGTTGGTTGCTTTTATTCTAATCAGACTATCATGGCTCAGCAAATTTGGCCATGGAATACTTTTCACGAACTTCAGCAAGTTGTCAGTGACCTAGTATGGTATATCACGTTCAACAAGAAATGAGACAAGCCTTGCTTCAATAGTGGTCTCCTTTTCGTTTTTGGAAAAAGTAGTGAACAACTGGCAGAGTCTGAGAAGACGAAGCAATCCATGTATTTGGATTAACCCCTGACAATAAAGGTTACAGATGGGCTGCCCAATTGAACCATGAAACAGCCTAGGCTGCATGAAGGAATAAGTGGTTTATAACCTGCTTTCTATGGACAGCACCTCTGCAACTTTGCATTCACATTTGATTTGAATGAATAATATGCAATAAGAAATCAGTTAAAAATTAAACAACAGATAATTTTCTAAATTTTGGAATGTATGTTCTACAGGAAATGAGTGTCAGCATACAGTATTAAGTTCTAAATAAAATATTTGCTCTTGGAAGCACGTTAATTACTAGTTTGAATTCTCGCGTGTTCCACAGTAACCTATCCATCCGTATGTCCTTAGAAGTAGAGAGCAAACGTTTGTCCCTTTTCTCGTACTGCGAAATCACTTAGTATATATTCAGTGATAAGACTTTTCGTAGTATAAATACGCTGATCAAAGTCGTTTCGTGGTATAATTGCGGTATAATTAGAAAAAGTGCGGCATTTATCTCGAAATTGCGGTATTATACCGCAAAATGCGGTATAAGTGGCAACACAGTGTGGAGGGTTAGGTCATCATCAACGATATAGTTATTAGGTTTTTCGATTATGCTGAAAAAATGGTGATCTCAAAATTTTTATCGGATGACTGGGTTTTTTACTGGCTTGTTTTAGGTTTTTATGTTGCTCCTCACTTTCAGTTGAAAAAACTTGTTTTTTTTATATTTAATTTCTGATCGGTTTTAAATAATGCCGGGGAGTCCGGCTCCCCCTCAATGGAAAATTTCTTCCCCTCACAGAAAATCCCTCCATGTATAGTTCTTCCTATATAAAATACTCCCCCCCCCCCGTTCTCAGGGAAATTCTCCCAGACAATTCCATTCTAGGTGAAACTTACCCCCGGAAAATTTCTTATGGACGATTAGCCTACTTTCATTTGGAAAGACTTTATTTTCTGATTTTATAAAATCATGTTGGAAATCCCCCTTCCGTGGAAAATTTCTACTCACAATTACCCTCCGCCCCATAGTAGAAAGGTGCTTCCGTAGAAAGTTCCTTCTGAAAAATCCATCCTGTGAAAAACTCCCCCATAGAAAATTTCTTCCATGGAAAATCCCCCCACCTACGGAAAGATACCCTAGACAATTCCAACGCAGTAAATATTTCCCGCTGACAATTCCCCTTAATATTTCCACATGTAATATTGAGTTGGCAAAAAGAAAGTAAGACAAATAAGAAGAATTTTGTATAGGAATCTTGGCAAAATTCCCCCAGTTTAAAATTTCCCTTGGAAAGTTCACCCCCCAGGAACTTCCCTCTCCAAGAAAAATTGTTCCCGTGGAAAATCCCCCAGTAGAACATTCCCCCCCCCTCCTTCCCCGAAAAATGTGTATATTTCTCAATAAGAAATACTATACGTAAAAACAAAGGGCAAATTCCCTTACTTAAAAGCCTTTCCCTAGATATTCTTCCAGTTCTTAAAGAATTGGGACAAAATTCAAACTTTAGCGTAAAGAGGGAAGTGTTGAGGAGGGGCTACCCACCTAATACATGTAGCAATTTCTGTTTGTTTTAAGTTTTAATATTGCTCCTTACTTTCAGTTGAAAAAAACTTTTTTTTTCTTTTTTTTTAATGAATACCAGAGACGATGATCACGGGTTTGTTTTGACCTCTACTGAATCCTTGTGAATGATTCATCGAACCGCGGTTAAGAACCACCGTATTAAATTTATTAGTTCTACGTGTTAAGTTAATTAGTAGTTAATTTAATTAGTTTATTAGTTCTGCGGTTAAGTTAAAAAATTAAATTAGTTATTGGATTCGTGTTGAATCGCAATTTAAGCAGTGTTCCGTTCTATCCCAACTTATATGAATTATCTTGACGGACATTGTCCTAAAGAACACGGTAAAGGCTGTGAGAGAGCACGGAATCAAACGGGGACATAAACTCTCTTGACTTAAATTGTGCTGGTGATTTGAGCGTCCTAAATGAGAATGTTTGCAAAATTAAGGAGTTATTTGAAGGTTTTGAGAGTCCAGCGTGCAAGAATGGGTTAGGAAATTAATCTTAAGACGAGTAAGTTACTAAGGCTTGTAATAAGCGAAGGTGAAGAGGTGATGTTGAGTAACGAGCAGACGGATTAAGTGGACAGCTTTCTTACCTAGGTAGCATTATTAGTAAAGACGCTTGATGCTGTGAAGACGTAGAAAGTATGATGGGCAGTGAGTTTTTTCACAGCTGAAAAATTTTTGGAAGAATAGAAAGATAAGTCTGAGAACCAAGAATGGAATGTTGGAAGCTGCAGTGATGACAGTGGTTCAGTATGGTTCTGAAGCATGGACGCTCCGAAAAACGAAGGAGTATTTGTTAGATATTTTCCAGAGAAATTGTTTGTGGTTTGTTTGGTGTGCCCGTCTGACTAATCGTATTTGAAACAGTAAGCTATACGAAAAATGAGGTTCTATTCCGCCTTCTAGTTCTATAATGAGAGAAAGGTTAAGATGGCTAGGACACGTTCGCGGATGAAGGATGAAAGATTCCCAAAGATTGTCCTTTCTGGCCAAATAAAAAGCAGGTTATCGAATGGGGTGGGAGGAGGTCGCTAGGAAAGATCTAAGGTAAATTGGAACTTCCTGGGAGGTTGTAAAGAGGGAGATTTTGAGTATATTGAGATGAAGGAGGAGCGCGCGTAGCTTTGTCGGCCACTGATGGCTTGGTGCTGCAGTGAGTTTTCAGTAGCAGTAGTAGTTAAATCAATTTGAAGAAAAGAGTGAAGTATGCAAAATCAATGCATATATACAATTCTGGCTATATATTAGGCAATTAGAGAGAGAACGGGGTTAAAGTTCATTTGCGACGTAAATCAATGTGATATTTGGAATCAGAATAAAATCCTGATTCTTAAAATATGTCAGTTTCTTGGCTATCTCAATATTCACCTAATCGGAAAATTTATCAATTGCTTTATGCTTTCTTTGGACTAAATTGCCGTAAATCGTACCAATGTTCTAATTGTGGTCACCACATTTTTACTTATTCCTCCATAAAAGCAATTTTAGCTGGGGCCCAAAGCCGTCATTCTTGCTCCCGGAATGTGGTCTGTCCTAGATACGATTTTTTGCGGTAGATCACCGAGGAAAGCCCAACCAGACTTCGCAGCATAAGACAAAAGTTCTTGTGGCCGTATGAATACGCGTAAAGAAAAATATCTAACAGTGTCTCAATCCTCAGTTCTATTGTTACTTGTTTTTTTTTTCCAGAATTTTCTGTATTTGTTTGGCTTAATGCTGAGGTACAGTCCTAGGTAAATTCTTCAAAAATGTAAGTCTTTGTATTAAGTGGATTCGTGTATTTTAGTTGCGGAACTGTGCGGAGCGTGGTGGAACTGTGCCAAGCGTTTTGGGGATGTTTATTGATAAAATAGAACTTAACCAAATGTATACATATATATATATAATACATGAAAAAACAAAGTCATTCAACTAAATCTTCCAGCCTGCCTTGCACAAGGCAAATCTTCTAAACAACTTGCAAAGGCAAGTTGTCCTAGGGGCGTGCCAGGAATAGAAGAAAACAGACAAAACTTTAGTGCTAGTTATTAGCACAAATTAAGGATACTAGAAATACTGATAATTTCTTTGTATAAATAAAAATACACAATTCCTTGCTGAGTTGCTACTGGAGTCACCGTAACGACCAAAAAAGAACAATACTATCCAAATAATCCACTATACTCCTTCACACACCTCAAACAGCAAAAAAAGAAGAAGAAAATATTTACAAATAATAGCTTAGAACTCATTAATAGGACCTTTTTACCTTGACTTTATTTCTAATTTTTTTTCAAACCATTTTATAACATAAATTATTATATTACTGTTAGGTCCATAAATTTATAAATAAAACACAAATAAAAATGACAAATAATAACTTAAAACTCATAATTAGAATGCATTTTTTCCTTAATTGTGCCTAGGGTGGCGGAATCTGTGGAAGACGGGGCGTTCTGAGATGTACACCAGATGGCGAGAAGCCAGTGCCCCTCACATAAAGCTGTGTGTAAATTATTTTTTATTATTTTGGGTTATCGTTCATTCTTGGTTTCACCCATTTTTGAAAAAGGAAATTCTTTTATTTGTATTAACTATACACGTTTCTGTAAATTTTTGGTCTTTCTTCCGTAATAAAAAAAATATTACTGAAATTTAGAATAACTGATATTTTTGGAACAGTTGTCACTTCTTTTGAATTATCACTGCTGATCTAATAAAAAAAAAGTCTTTCATAAATTTTGCCAATAATACTTTCTAGATGCTTTCATGAATTCTTATGTAAATATTTGTCTTTGGGAATTTTTTTTTAATGTTTTTTTCTTAATTTGTGTCATTTATCCTAAACTGTTGTCTTTTCTTTAACTCCAACTAAATGATATTCTTTTGATATCTGTAACGTTTTTGTTTAATACTTGGAACGTTTGTTTAAATGTCTGTTTTTTATTATTTTATCAAAACAACAACTAAGAATTTGCATGTTGTTTCAAAATATAACAGCAAAAACAATAACAAATAAAACGGATTGACGCAGTGGCGCCAGTTTGATTATCCAAGTGGGTTCTTGAAGCTTTGGGATGATGATGCCTCTAAAATCTTAATTTTTAGTTTGTTCCAGATTTATACAATCCACTTCATGGGTCATCAGTAAAGAAATTTTGAAGTAAGGTGTCACTTTCAGGAGTAGGAGGATTATTACTTGGCTTGGGTAGTCACTGCTCCTCCTTTATTAGGGCTCTTTTACAGTTCAAAAATCACTATTGAACTGTTTGAATATGATCCTTGGTTTTGCGTCTTTGCAGGGGCGCCAATCTGATTGAAAAAAAAATGTTTTTGATATTTTAGTTGATTTGTCCATAAAAAACGCCATATTCTGTTGCTCCAAATTTTGAGAAATCCCTTTTTTATCTTCATCAAAACAAAAAATAAAAATCCTTGCCTCCTTCCCACCCTTCTAAACTTTCTTAAATTGGCGCACCTGCCTCCTTGTGTTTTTTGCTCAAGTATTACGAAATGTTTCAAGTTTTATTTCAAATAAAATTTTATTTCAAGGGAAATTTCAATATATTTGTTTCAAATAAGAATATACAACACATTACAAACGCTACTGCTATAGCAGGGTTGCACACGTATAATTTAGTAAATAAATTTACAAAAAGCCGAATTGAGTAAAAAATTTGGGAAAACAAAATTAGCTCATACCCTGATACTGTTTATTTTTACTGCCTGGCATCATCTGGTAGCATCAGTTTAAATGTCACAGCAAAATTTATTTATTGCTGAAAACCCAAGGTGGTTGGACAAACTATGATATTTTATTTCAGGTTTGATTCTTGAATCTGTTTGTCTTATAATTATTTTCAAAAACTCTTCCAACAAAATAAGTTTTTCAAAGAAGAGTTAAAAGCTACATTAAAACAAATATGAGCCAAAACAAAGCCAAATAGTTTTCCAAGAGTAAAACTACCAAAATTAACGATCAATAATTAAATGAAACCCAAAACGAACAGAAATTACAATAAATAATCGGATCAAACTCAAAACGAGCAGAAACTAAGATGAATGGGGATAACGCCCCCTTGGTTTCTGAAGACCAGAGCATAATCTACATTTTACTGAAAACAATACTAATTTCGAGCTGGAAGTTTAATATTAATTGCTTAAAGTCTTAATAACTTTGAATTTATTTAAGTTAAAAACGTAACAAAAAATTAAAATGTATTTATTTTTCAGTAAAGTGTAAATTATGTTCTGGTCATCAAAAGGCATCCTGGGCGTCAGCCCTACTTTAGATCAGTATGGCCTGGGTCATTATGTAAAAACCCACTTGTCCTCCCTCAAAACTGAAACACAACGGTGAACGTATGAAACAAACTGGCAAACAATATAAAATAAACATATGTGCACATAACTAGGCGTAAATGCATAAAACAATGAAAGTAATACATACAAATGGTTGAAACACAACAACACCAGTTAGGAGGATAAAAGCAGATTACCCCCTCACCTGTAGTGTTGAAAATTACTTTTTATTGTTTTTTGCTGGCAATGATAAAAAAAAGCATAATTGCCCCCCCCCCTCCTAGACCCTGAACAACATCTACCTGGATTCTGGAAGATATTTATTTTTCGTGTCGCCAATTAAAAAACAATGTTGTAAAGTAAGTTTATGTTGCCACCAGCTGTCATAAGCTGTTATAAAGTAGGTTTTGGTTAGGGTTTTATTCTACCCTTTGTAGGGGGTATAATTAGAGTCTTAAGGTGAGTAAATCCCAGGTAGCGTGTCCTTATAATTCGGCCCTACTAATTACCTTGAGCATACCTGCTGGGAGTTAATCAAGAAGCTTTAATAATGTTGTATAGAGAGGTTTTAATACAATATAATACTTTATTTATGCCACCAAATTACATGGTCTGGATATATATATATATATATATATATATATATATATATATATATATATATATATATATATATATATATATATATATATATATATATATATATATATATATATATATATATATATATATATATATATATATATATATATATATACATATATACAAAATATATATATATATATATATACATAATACATATATATATATATATATATATATATATATATATATATATATATATATATATATATATATGTATATGTATATATATATATGTATGTAGTATGTATGTATGTATATGTATGTATGTATATGTATATGTATGATGTATGATATATATATATATATATATATATATATATATATATATATATATATATATATATATATATATGTGTCATGGGAACTAATGGCCTCAGATAGTCGACAATTATAAGAATTATAAGATAAACTACAATACAATAAGACACTTGAACACTTACAATATTCCAACTAGATTAGTGCACCCTCGGTCCCAAAAATCTAACATTATATACTAAAAGTCAACCCCACCAAAACCCACCAATTTACGTACTTAGCCACGAAAGTGGTTAGTAGCAATATGCTTTTCAAACCTCACATAAAGGATGGCCTCTCTTATCTTAGTAAAACATTGGTATTTCGAAACTTAGCAATTTGTGTTTTTTTGTGTTATAAATATTTTATTTCATATAAAATTATTTCTGCTTAATTAGATTACCACAGTGCTCTCTTCTTTAGCAAGAGTTGTCCCCAACTCTAAATATTTTACTTTTGGAACAAGAATTTCAAGCATTCGAATATGCTTCTTATTCTGCCATAATTCATGGTTCTGTGCATACATCTTTACTTGGTTTCTTTAGGGTTATGTTTTATGACCAAATGTCATTCCATGTCTGATTTCAAGGATATCCATTTTTTTTGGTTTCATCCTTGTTACTCTCTTTTCTCTCTTTTTATTTTTGTCTTGAACACTGTAAACTTCTGTTTTCATACCCTTTCTAATATTCATCTTATCTTTTAGTTTGACTCACCATGGCTTAAGTATTTATATCAGTTGTTTTTACTTAAATTAGATTTAAAGCTATATTTGAAACTATGTGATCAATCTGAGATTAGATTTAATTCCGATTAATAATTTAATTTACTTGGATAATGTGGTTGATTTAAAATTTATCATCCGGGGCTAGAAATGCCCTCGATAAGTTGTACATAACAATTTTTAGTAACCAAAGGTTTCACTCATACACAACATATTACATTTTCTTTCATAGGCAGCGCAACAGCACTGCCTAAGTAAAGAACGATGTTGGCACAATGTATTACTTTTTATCTCCATACCAGGGAACTTCGTGTCGAAGGAGTTGTCGTAGAAACTTTGAAGAGGGCTCATTCGATTGAAAATTAAAGTGGCTAGTGCCGCTTTTAATAGTCGAAAGTTATTGGAGGGCAAATAGCCCCCCCAAGCCCAGAAGTCCCCTAAACAAATCCCGTAAAAATTTCGAGACATCCATTTTGTTCAGTGTATTTAATTTCCAGATAGAAAATATGTTTTGAGGAGGACACTCTCCCACAATCCTCAGGGCAAGAGTTTTAAGTAATACCCTGAGGGCATATAAGAACGATGTTGGCACAATGTATTATTTTTTTTTTCCTTTAGAGGAGGGCACTTCGTATCGAAGAAGTTGTCGTAGAAATTTCGAAAAGGGCTCATTCAATTGGAAGTTGGAGTGGCTTGTGCCCTTTTTAATAGTCGAAAGTGATTGGAAGGCAACTAACACCCCTTCCACGCCCACCAATTCCCGAAACATCCAATCAAATTTTGAAATAGCCATTTTGTTCAGCGTAGTTGATTTACAGATATAAATTATGTTTTTGAGGAGGACAGTCCCCCACAGCCTTCTGGGCAAGGGTTTTAAGTTATGCCCTGGGGGCATATAAGGTTTTCATAGAAGGCGTTGTCGTAGAAACTTCAAAAAAGGCTCATTCCATTGGAAATTCAAAGGGCTAGTGCCCTTTTTAATATTCGAAAGTGACTGGGGGGCAACTAGCCCCCCCCCCCTCCACGCCCATCACTCCCCTAAACACATCCCATCAAAATTTTGAGATAGCCATATTTTTCAGCGTAGTTGATTTCCAGATAGAAAATATGTTTTTGAGGAGGACACTCCCCCACAACCCTCGGGACAAAGGTTTTAAGTTATGCCCTGAGGGCATATAGGAACGATGTTGGCACAATTTATTATTGATTATTATTTTCCTTTGGGGCAGGGCAAGTTACTACGAGCATTCCGTAGTGCTCGTAGAAACTTCGAAAAGGGATCATTCAATTGTAAATTGGAGTGGCTTGTCCCCTTTTTAATAGTCGAAAGTTATTGGAAGGCAACAAACACCCCTTCCACGCCCACCATTTCCCGAAACACATCCAATAAAAATTTTGAAATAGCCATTTTGTTCAGCATAGTTGATTTCCAGTTAGAAATAATATTTTTGTGGAGGACACTCCCCCACAGCCTTCAGGGCAAGGCTTGTAAGTTACGCCCTGGGGGCATATAAGGTTTTTATAGAAAGTGATGTCGTAGAAACTTCAAAAAAAGGCTCATTCGATTGGAAATTCAAAGGGCTAGTGCCCTTCTTAATAGTCAAAAATGATTGGAAGGCAACAATCCCCCATCTCAGCCCCATCTTTTCATCAAACTCATATCATCAAAATTTTTAGTAGCCATTGTATTCAACGTAGTTTTAAGTTCTGGAAAATACGTTTTTTTTGATGACGACCCCCTCACAGTCCTCAGTGCAAGGGCTTTAAGTTATGCCCTGGGGGCATATAAGTTTTTTTATAGAACGCGTTGTCGTAGAAACTTCAAAAAGGGCTCATTCGATTGGAAATTGAAATGGCTAGTGCCCTTTTTAATAGTCGAAAGTGACTGGAAGACAACTAACACCCCTTCAACGCCCATTATTTCCCCAAACATATTTAATCAAAATTTTGAGATAACCATTTTGTTCTATGCAGTTTAAAGTTCAGGAAATTATACCTATGAGCAGGACACTCCCGCTACAGTCTTCAGGACAAGGGTTATAAGTTATGCTCTGGGGGTATATAAGGTTTTTTTGAAATCTTCGCCGTAGAAACTTGAAAAGGGCTCATTCGATTGGAAATTCAAAGGGCTAGTGCCCTTTTTAGTAGTCGAAAGTGATTTGAGGGCAACTAACCCCCTCTCACGCCCACCTTTTTCCCAAATACATCCAATCAAAATTTTTAGATAGTCATTTCGTTTGACGTAGTTGATTTCCAGATAGAACTTATGTTTTTGAGGAGTACACTCCCCCATAGCCCTCAGGGCAAGGGTTGTAAGTTATGCCCTGGGGCGCATATAAGGTTTTTTAAAGAAAGTGTTGTCGTAGAAACTTCAAGAAGGGCTCATTCGATTGGAAATTGAAACGACTAGTGGCTTTTTTAATAGTCGAAAGTGATTGGAAGGCAACTAACACCCCTTCCAAGCCCACCATTTCCCCAAAAACATCCAATCAAAATTTTGCGATAGCTGTTTTGTTCCACGCAGTTTAAAGTTCAAGAAATTATACCTTTGATTAGAACACTCCCCCCCGCAGTCTTCAGGGCAAGGGTTATAACTTATGCCCTGGGGGTATATAAGTTTTATTGAAATCTTTATCGTAGAAACTTGAAAAAGGGCTCATTCCATTGGAAATTCAAAGGGCTAGTGCCCTTTTTAATAGTTTCGAAAGTGATTTGAGGGCAACTAACCCCCCTCTCAGCCCACCTTTTCCCCAAACACATCCAATCAAAATTTTTAGATAGCCATTTTATTCAACGTAGTTGAAAGTTTTGGAAATTAGGTATAAAAGAATGACAACCCCTCCACTCCCACAGCCCTCAGGGCAAAGGTTGTAAATTATGTCCTGGGAGTATATAAGGTTTTTATAGAAAACAATGTTGTAGAAACTTCTAAAAGGTCTCATTCAATTGTAAATTGAAATGGCTAGTGCTCTTTTAATAATCAAAAGTGATTGAAGGGTAACTAACCCCCTTCTCATGCCACCATTTCCCCAAACACATCCAATCAAAATTTTTAGATATCGATTCTTTTGAACATTGTCGAAAGTTCTGGAAATAAGGTCTTTTAGGATGATAACCCCATCAGAGCCGTCAGTGCAAGGGTTTAAGTTATGGCCTGGGGGCATATAAGGTTTATATAGAAAGTTGTTGTAGAGATTTTAAAAAGGGTTCATTTGATTGGAAATTGAAATTGCCCTTTTTAATAGTCGAAAGTGAGTGGAGAGTAATTAACCCCCCCTCAAGCCCACCATTTCCCCAAAGATATTCAATCTAGTGATAGCCATTTTGTTCAACGTAGTTGAAAGTTCTGGAAATTATGTATTTAAGGATGACAAACCCCCCAGAGCCCCCAGGGCAAAGGTTGTAAGTTATGCCCTGGGGGCATCAAGGATTTTTCTAGATAGAGGTTTCGTAAAAACTTCAAAAGAGGCTCATTCAATTTGAAATTGAGAGGGCTAGTCCCCTTTTTAATAGTTGAAACTGATTGGAGGGTAACTAACCCCCCTCTCATGCCCACCATTCCCCCAAACACATCCAATCAAAATTTTTAGATATACATTTTGTTCGACATAGCAGACAGTTCTGGAAATTAGGTCTTTGAGGATGACACTCCCCCTCCCAGCCCTCAGGGCAAGGATTGCAAGTTATGCCCTGGGGGCATATAAGGTTTTGATTGAAAGCATTGTCGTAGAGACTTCAAAAGGGCCCATTTGATAGGAAATTGAAAGGGCTAGTGCATTTTTTAATAGTTGAAAGTGATTGGAGAGCGACAAAAGCCCCTCTCACGCCCACTACTTTCTCAATCAAAATTTTGAGATAGCCATTTTGTTTAACGTAGTTGAAAGTTCTGGAAATTAGGTCGTAGAGGATGACAACCACCCTCATATCCCTTAGAGTAAGGGTTGTAATTTAAGCCCTGGGGGCTTACAGTAGGAGGGGAATAATGACTCCGACGAGTACATAATTTATGCATGTTTTTTGGTTTTTATCACTGTGGATATTTTTTCACGTTTTTTTTTACTGTTGATGGATGTAGACATAAGTTCAACAACAACTTGGATGTAGAGATCTGGTTATTGGATAGTTGTTTGATGGTTATGAGTGTTGGTCAATTTGTTTGTTGTTTTCTTTGGATGTCAACATAAGTTCAACAACAACTTGGATGTAGACATCTGGTTATTGGATGGTTGTTTGATGATTATGAGTGTTGGTCAATTTATTTGTTGTTTTCTTGGATGTCAACATAAGTTCAACAACAATTGCTGGTTAATCGATCCGCTAACGGGACAGGATCATGTGTCTCTCTCTAGGCTAATCAGGGGATGTTTATAAATGTATTGATCCACAAGAGGGGACAGGATTTCTGAGAAATTGATTAGCATAATCGGCGGGGAATTCTATCATGACGGGATTTCATTTTTAAATATGGCTTCTCAGGTCTTTAGGTCTGAGAGATAAATTAATATTCTATTTTTAAATATGGATTCTCTGATGTTTAGGTCTGAGAGATAAATTAATATTCTATTTTTAAATATGGTTTCTCAGGTCTTTAGGTCTGAGAGATAAATAGTCCGCCTTCTCTCCGTTTCCTTGGATGTCAACATAAAATCAACAACAATTGCTGGTTGATCGATCCGCTAACGGGACAGGATCACGTGTCTCTATCTAGGCCAATCAGGGGATGTTTTTAAATGTATTGATCCACTAGAGGGGACAGGATTTCTGAGAAATTGATTAGCATAATCGGCGGGGAATTCTATCATGAGGAGATTTCATTTTTAAATATCGGTTCTCAGGTCTTTAGGTCTGAACGATAAATTAATATTCTATTTTTAAATATGGCTTCTCTGATCTTTAGGTCTGAGAGATAAATTAATATTCTATTTTTAAATATGGCTTCTCTGGTCTTTAGGTCTGAGAGATAAATATTAATATTCTATCGAAGCCATAATAGTGTAACTAGGAACACCTTAGATATATTTTTCAGAAATTCAATCGAGATCAAGACAAATTGAATGTATTTAACGCTTGAAATGGTTTCTAGGGAATTTCAAATATAACAGCGCAGGAATGCCGAAATAAAGGAACACGCAGGAATTACTTTTAAGGTATTATTTGGGCGAAACACTTTGAGGCTTTCTTTTTTTTTTTTTTTTTTTTTTTTTTTTTTTTTGTAGATATTTTATTTTTATTTTATATTTTGTGCCATTATATATTTATCATTATTTTTTGTTATTATTATTGTTTTCCCTTTTTTCATGTTAATTGGTTTGTTGAATTGGCATGCATGATATCCAACCAGTCACCCTTTCAAGTATCATTATGCTTTAGTGCGACTTTTTGTGAAATTGAGTTGTTTTTTTTTGTTTATAAAAGATTATTTTACAGTAACTGAAACCTGAGACATTTTAGGAATTTTTTTGGGCGAAAAAGTTTGAGACATTTTAGAGGATGATTTGTGGTGAAACTCTGTGGTCGTTATAATACACAAGTTCCAGTTGAACAGTGTTGTAAGGTCCCCTACCCCAACCCCAAAGGGCCCCCTACCCCTGGGCCTCTAAAGGGCCCCAAAAGGCCCTCCGGACCCCCAAAGAGCCTCCCTCCCCACGGGCAACCAAAGGGCCCTCTCCCCCGGGCACCAAAAGAGCACCCTCCCCCAGGCCCCAAAAGGGCCCTCCCCCCGCCCCCCAGAGGATCCCCCGGGACCTAAAAGGCCCCTCCCCCTGGGCCCTCCAAGGGCCCCCATCCTCCCAGGCCCCCAACGAGCCCCCTCCCTAGTTTAGAGTTTTAGTTTGATATTAGTGTTGTGAAGTGTATTTATGGTATTTGGGTGATATTGTTGTAGATGCTTATATTCTCCCTTTACAGGGGAGATAAACTAGGGCCCTAAAGTATTTAAACTTTGGTAGCGTGCCTTATGCTATGACCGGACTAATGAGGCGTACCAACGGGGTATGTTCGAGGGACTAAAGATAGATCGTAGAGAAGTTGGCTATGATGCAATACTTTTATTCAATTAACATATAATAATTCTATATATATATTTTCTACTGGGCCAGGCTGTCCCAAATAGACCACAAGTCTCGGAAAACAACAATAATATATAATAAAATACTTAGACACTTATAATGATCCGACAAGATTCCAAGGTATTTCTAAAAACAAAGGACCAGAGGTCAGTCTCGTATAAAACTAGTATCAGTCTACCCCTTCCCATAAAGTGTACCTTTTATACTTTTTTATCAACTACACCTTCCTCCACCCAACCGACGCAATAACTAGGACGTGGTGATTTTTCAATTTCTCGTTAAGCAGAAACTTGGGAGGATCTATTCCTTATCTGAAAAAAAAGTGGTATTTCTAATCTTTGTATTTGCGTCTTAATATATTTTTACTAAATTCATAATTAACTAAATCAGAAAGCTTTACCACAATACTCCCCATTTAAAGAAGAATTGTCCAAATTCTCAATATTTTACTTTTAAAACAACTTAACTTTGTTTACAGCTATTATGCTGCCATCTTTGAGTCATTAGTGCATATACCCTCAATGGGTTTCCTTAGGGTCATATTTCTGGTCCAATATAGACCATGTTCGTTTTTTTTTTCAAGGATTGGAATATAATGTTCATCCTTTTTTCTCTTTCTCTTTCCTTCTAGCACTGAAAAATACTCTTTTAACCATTCTTCGTACTCAGATTCTGTTTTAATTTTACCCTAATTATCTTAAGATGAATCTTAGGGGTTATGCCTAAAGTAGATTCTAAGTTTTATTAGAAACGTTTATGGATTCTTTGAGTTTAAATTTAATTCGCATTAATAATTTAATTTATCTGTGCGATTTGGTTGATATACCGTTTATTTTTCAGGTTTAGAAATGCCTTGGATAAATTACACATAACATTTTTGGTTTTTAAATTTTCAAATATTTTTCCAGCACAAAGTATTTTCACATATTTCAATAATATAAAGCCTTGAGGCTATGTAGCACATTCTCTAGGCCTAAATTAAGTTCTGATTTTATCTCACTTTCTGGTGAACTTATAGTAAACTCTGTAATACTCCATACAGTTTCCAAAATATCAGTTGATCAGGTATGGTTTGGTTTCTGATGGTATGAGATGTTAGTATCAGGATACATTTGAACTGGCTTCAACATTTTTTACTTTCCAAAATGTGTCAAAAAATGATTGAAAAAAATGGATCCGAAAGAACGTTACGACAAATTTGATTTCCAAAAAAAAGCTAAGGTTGTATCTAAAATAAATATTCACATTAGAATATACAAAAAGCATAATCTGGTACCTATATATAGTAAAAAGAAACACTAAAAATTTTTATATATCGCTGCATTCTTTTTTTTAACGAAAGTTAATTACTTTTAATTACTTTCTCCTCTTTTTACTCTTAATATATAATTATTAATCACTGAACAGATAGTTTTACAATAAAAATATATTTATACGTTGACTCGATTTCAAACATTTATATATTGCATTAAATCACTGGTTAAAACTTAAAGAAAATAAAAATATAGTATATATATATATACAAGCATAGTGTAATAATTTACACAAGTATTTTTTTTTAATTCACAAAATTAGATAGGATATTTAACTACTGGTTAAAACTTAAAGCATTTAAAAAAAATAAAACACGGTATAGACTAGCATTGGAATTAATTCCAATGTCGACGTCTCTCTCCCTTTCATTGGATGTCAACATAAGTTCAACAACAATTGCTGGTTAATCGATCCGCTAACGGGAAAGGATCACGTGTCTCTCTCTAGGCCAATCAGGGGATATTTCTAAACGTATTGATCCACTAGAGGGGACAGGATTTCTGAGAAATTGATTAGCATAATCGGCGGGGAATTCTATCATGAGGGGTTTTAATTTTTAAATATGGTTTCTCTGATCCTTAAATCAGAAACATAAATTATGGTTCTGTGTTCAATTAAGGCTTCTCATGTCTGTAGCTCAGAAATATAAATATTAATATTCTATCAAAGTAATAGTAGTGTGAGTCCGAACACCTTGGGTATTTGTTTATAAATTCCTA
This sequence comes from Artemia sp. Qi Xiang Cuo, assembly GCF_049724085.1. Taxonomy (NCBI): domain Eukaryota; kingdom Metazoa; phylum Arthropoda; class Branchiopoda; order Anostraca; family Artemiidae; genus Artemia; species Artemia sp. Qi Xiang Cuo. Next base: position 18,182,579 of record NC_142796.1, on the reverse strand, counting down.
TGAAATCAAGACCGATTGAATATATTTTACGCGGGAAATGATGTCCTGGGAATTTCAAATGTGACAGCGCAGGGATGCCGAAACAAAGGAACACGCAGAAATTACTTTTAGGGGATTATTTGGGCGAAACAGTTTGAAATATTTTAGGAATTTTTTAGGGCGAAACAGTTTGAGACATTTTAGAGAATGATTTGTGGTGAAACTCTGTGGTCTTTATAATACACAAGTTATAATTGAACATTGTTGTAAGGTCCCCTACCCCAACCCCAAAGGGCCCCCTAACCCTGGGCCCCAAAAGGTCCCCCGGGTCCCAAAAGAGCCCTTCTCCCCCCGTCCACTCAAAGGGCCCCCTCCCCCGGGCCCCCAAAAGGGTCCACCAGGCTCCCAAAGGGCCCCTCCCTCGGCCCCAAAAGGACCCCCTGGACCCCCGAAGGACCTCCTCCCCCGGGCCCCCAAAGAGCCCCCCTCCCCCGGGCACCCAAAGGGCCCTCTCCCCCCGGGCCCCCAAAAGGGTCCACTGGGCCCCCAAAGGGCCCATCCCCTGGCCCCCCAAAGTATCACCCCACCGGGACCCCCAAAGAACCCCCTCCCCCGGGCCCCAAAGGGTCCCCATCCCCCCAGGCCCCCAAAGAGCCCTCCTCCCTAGCTTAGAGTTTTAGTTTGATATTAGTGTTGTAAAGTGTATTTATGGTATTTGGGTGATATTGTTGTAGATGCCGTTATTCTCCATTTACAGGGGAGATAAACTAGGGCCCTAAGGTATTGAAACTTTGGAAGCGTGCCTTATGCTATGACCGAACTAATGAGGCGTACCAACTGGGTTTGTTCGAGGGACTAAAGATAGATCGTAGAGAGGTTGGCTATAATGCAATACTTTTGTTCAATTAACATATAATAATACTAGATATATATTTTCTACTGGGACTGGCTGTCTTAAGTAGACCACAAGTCTCGGAAAACTACAATAGTATATAACAGAATACTTAGAAACTTACAATCATCTGACAAGATTCCAAGGTATTTCTAAAAACAACAGACCAGAGGTCAGTCCGGCATAAAGTTGGTATCTGTCTCTCCCTTCCGATAAAATGTATCTTTTGTACATTTTTATCAACTACACCTTCCTTCAACCAACCGAGGCAATAACTAGGAAGTGGTGATTTTTCAATTTCCCGTTAAGCAGAAACTTGGCAGGATATATTCATTATCTGAATACAAAGTGGTATTTCTAATCTTTGTATTTGCGTCTTAATATATTTTTACTAAATTCATAATTAACTAAATCAGAAAGCTTTTCCACAATACTCCCCATTTAAAGAAGAATTGTCCCAATTCTCAATATTTTACTTTTAAAACAACTTAACTTTGTTTACAGCTATTATGCTGCCATCTTTGAGTCATTAGTGCATATACCCTCAATGGGTTTCCTTAGGGTAATGTTTCTGGTCGAATATAGGCCATGTTCTTTTTTTTTGTCGAAGGATTTCAATTTGAAATTCATCCTTGTTTCTCTTTTTCTCTGCCTATAGGACTGAAAAATGCTCTTTTTACCCTTCTTCATATGCATCTTCTGTTTTAACTTGACCCCAAGTGGCTTAAGCATTATATTATTGGTTCTGCTTAAATTAAATTTCAAGTTATATTATAAACGTTTATGAATTATTTGAGTTTAAATTTAATTCGCATTAATAATTTAATTTATCTGTGCGATTTGGTTGATATACAGTTTATTTTTCAGGTTTAGAAATGCCTTGGATAAATTACAAATAGAATTTTTGGTTTTTAAATTTGCACCTATTCTTACAGCAAAAAGCATTTTTACATATTTCATTAATATGAACCCTTGAGGGTATGTAGCACATTCTCCAGGGATAAACTAAGATATGATTTTATCTCACTTTCTGATAAACTTGTACTAAAGTATGTAATTTTCCGTACAGTTTCAAAAATATCAGTTGATGAGGTATGGTTTAGTTTCTGATGGTATGAGATGATAGTACCAGGATACATTTGAAGTGGCTTCGACATTTTCTATTTTCCAAAAATTTATCAAAAAATGATTGAAAAAAATGGACTCGAAATGAAGCCGCAAAATGTTAGATTTCCAAAAAAATAGCAACTGTTGAACTTAAAGTAAAAATCAATCTTGTAATACATATTAATCATAATCTGGTACCTAGGTACAGTAAAAAGAAATTTCAACTACCTGTATATGTCGCTGCATTCTTTTTTTTAACGAATGTTGATTACTTTTAATTACTTTCTCCTCTTTTTACTCTTAATATATAATTATTTATCACTGAACAGATTGTTTTACAATAAAACTATATTTATACGTTGACTCGATGTCAAACATTTATATATTGCATTAAATCACTAGTTAAAACTTAAAGAAAATAAAAATATAGTATATATATATATATATATATATATATATATATATATATATATATATATATATATATATATATATATATATATATATATACAAGCATTGTGTAATAGCTTACACAAGTATTTTTTTTAATTCGCAAAATTAGACAGGATATTTAACTACTGGTTAAAACTTAAAGCATTTAAAAAAATAAAACACGGTATAGACTAGCATTGGAATTAATTCCAATTAGTCGACGTTCTCTCCCTTTCATTGGATGTCAACATAAGTTCAAAAACAATTGCTGGTTAATCGATCCGCTAAGGGGAAAGGATCACGTGTCTCTCTCTAGGCCAATCAGGGGATATTTCTAAACGTATTGATCCACTAAAGGGGACAGGATTTCTGAGAAATTGATTAGCAAAATCGGCGGGGAATTCTATCATGAGGGGATTTCATTTTTAAATATGGCTTCTCAGGTCTTTAGGTCTGAGACATAAATTAATATTCTATTTTTAAATATGGCTTCTCTTGTCTTTAGCTCTGAGAGATAAATATTAATATTCTATTAAAGCAATAGTAGTGTGACTACGAACACCTTAGATATATTTTTAGAAATTCATACGAGATCAAGACAAATTGAATATATTTTATACGGGAAATGGTTTCCTGGGAATTTCAAATGTGACAGCGCAGGGATTCCGAAACAAAGGAACACGAAGAAATTACTTTTAGGGGATTATTTGGGCGAAACAGTTTGAAATATTTTAGGAATTTTTTAGGGCGAAACAGTTTGAGACATTTTAGAGAATGATTTGTGGTGAAACTCTGTGGTCTTTATAATACACAAGTTATAATTGAACATTGTTGTAAGGTCCCCTACCGCAACCCCAAAGGGCCCCCTACCCCTGGGCCCCCAAAAGGGTCCACTAGGCTCCCAAAAGGCCCCTCCCCCGGCCCCAAAAGGACCCCAGGGACCCCCAAAGGACCTCCTCCCCCGGGCCCCCAAAGGGCCCTCTCCCCCAGGGCCCCCAAAAGGGTCCACTGGGCCCCCAAAGGGCCCATCCCCTAGCCCCCCAAAGTATCACCCCCACCGGGACCCCCAAAGGACCCCCTCCCCTGGCCCCCAAAGGGTCCCCAGGCCCCCAAAGAACCCCCCACCCTAGTTTAGAGTTTTAGTTTGATAGTTGTGTTGTAAAGTGTATTTATGGTATTTGGGTGATATTGTTGTAGATGCCGTTATTCTCCATTTACAGGGGAGATAAACTAGGGCCCTAAGGTATTGAAACTTTGGTAGCGTGCCTTATGCTATGACCGGACTAATGAGGTGTACCAACTGGGTTTGTTCGAGGGACTAAAGATAGATCGTAGAGAGGTTGGCTATAATGCAATACTTTTGTTCAATTAACATATAATAATACTAGATATATATTTTCTACTGGGACTGGCTGTCTTAAGTAGACCACAAGTCTCGGAAAACTACAATAATATATAATAGGATACTTAGACACTTACAATGATCCAACAAGATTCCAAGGTATTTCTAAAAACAACAGACCAGAGGTCAGTCTGGTATAAAATTGGTATCTGTCTATCCTTTCCCATAAAATGTATCTCTTGTACATTTTTATCAACCACACCTTCCTTTAACCAACCGACGCAATAGCTAAGAAGTGGTGATTTCTCAATTTCCAGTTAAGCAAAAACTTGGCAGGATATATTCCTTATCTTTTACAAAGTGGTATTTCTAAACTTTGTATTTGCATCTTAATATATTTTTACTAAATTCATAATTAAATAAATTAGAAAGCTTTACCACAATACTCCCCATTTAAAGAATAATTATCCCAATTCTCAATATTTTACTTTTAAAACAACTTAACTTTGTTTACAGGTATTCTGCTGCCATCTTAGGGTCATTAGTGCATATACCCTCAATGAATTTCCTTAGGGTCATGTTTCTGGTCCAATATAGGCTATGTTCTTTTTTTTGGCGAAGGATTTCAATTTATAATTCATCCTTGTTTCTCTTTTTCTCCGTCTCTAGGAATGAAAAATACTCTTTTTACCCTTCTTCATATGCATCTTCTGTTTTAGCTTGACCCCAAGCAGCTCGAGACTTATTTTAGGGGTTCTGCCGAAATTAGATACCAAGTTATCCTAGAAAAGTTTCAGGATTATTTGAGATTGAATTAAATTCTCGTTAATAATTTAATTTGTCTGTGTGATATTGTTGATGAACTGTTTACTTTTCAAGTTTAGAAATTCCTCGGATGAATTACACATAACATTTTTGGTTTTTAAATTTTTACCTATTTTTCCAGCACAAATCATTTTCACATATTTCAATAATATAAAGCCTTGAGGCTATGTAGCACATTCTCTAGGCCTAAATTAAGTTCTGATTTTATCTCACTTTCTGATGAACTTGTAGTTAACTCTGTAATACTGCATACAGTTTCCAAAATATTAGTTGATCAGGTATGGTTTGGTTTCTGGGTATGAGATGTTAGTATCAGAATACATTTGAAGTGGCTTCAAATTTTGTTACTTTCCAAAATGTGTCAAAAAATGATTGAAAAAATGGATCCGAAAGGATGTTACCGAAAATTTGATTTCCAAAAAAAAGTTAAGGCTGTATCTAAAATAAATATTCACATTAGTATACACATAAAGCATAATTTGTTACCTATATATAGAAAAGAAACACTCAAAATTTGTATATATCACTGCATTCTTTTTTTTTACGAAAGTTAATTACTTTTAATTACTTTCTCCTCTTTTTACTGTTAATATATAATTTTTAATCACTGAACGGATTGTTTCACAATGAAAATATATTTATACGTTGACTCGATGTCAAACATTTATATATTGCATTAAATCACTAGTTAAAACTTAAAGAAAATAAAAATATAGTATATATATGTACAAGCATTGTGTAATAGCTTACACAAGTATTTTTTTTAATTCAAAAAACTAGATAGGATATTTAACTACTGGTTAAAACTTAAAGCATTTAAAAAAAATAAAACACGGTATAGACTAACATTGGAATTAATTTCAATTAGTGTTATATGAATTGCTTATGAAGTATTAATGTAGAATACTTCTTGAATGATATAAAAAAATAAAAAAACACAAATACCCAACATATTAATTCACTATATTTACATGGATAGTTTAGGTTATATATATATATATATATATATATATATATATATATATATATATATATATATATATATATATATATATATATATATATATATATATATATATATATATATATATATATATATATATATATATATATATATATATATATATATATATATATATATATATATATATATATATATATATATATATATATATATATATATATATATATATATATATATATATATATATATATATATATATATATATATATATATATATAAAAAAATATATATATATATATATATATATATATATATATATATATATATATATATATATATATATATATATATAAAAAAAAAAAAATATATATATATATATATATATATATATATATATTAACCGAATTTATGCTGATACATTACTTAATTGTTAAAAACAAATAATAATTATGTACCCTAATAATTTATTTAATCACTGCAATATTTGTTTTTTACAACTTTTAAATAAACCCGCCAAGACTTTTATCTGAGAAGTCTTAACTGCAATTTAAAATAAAAATAAATCTTTCCTAACTAATAGATTTATACACTATAATTGATCACTGTGATTAGTCTCCAAATAAGGGCTTGGAAATAGTTCATATTATATGACTTTGCTATTTACATTTCTATATTTTTTTTTACGAGAACAATTCCATATTTATAAAAGTTTTCAAAATACATTTATAGTTGTATATATTTTCCCAATTACATTAATACAAATTTATATATCTTTTCCGTATACGACTTTATATATTTTCTTATCTTTGTTTTACCACTTTGGTTCTATTTCGAATCCACTTGTTTCATTAACTGTCATTAGCTTACTATATGCCTGTTTGTTTATTCAGACTTTTGAGCTTTCTAATTCTTTTAGAATTTTTGGTACTTGAGACGGTTTAATAACGTTTTTGCCTGTAATCTCTCTTTTTTTCAGCTTTAATGTCCTTTTGGGTAAAGGCTTCATTTACAGCTTGGATCTGATTAGTTAAAAATTTTAGCTGTTCACCTTATACCTCTTATGCCATTATCAAATGACTCTTGCCTGTACTCTGAAGGTTTGCTTACCAGGACTGCCTTCTGGTAGCTCCTTATAACGTTTCCGGGTCCTCTTGTCTTCGGCTACATCTAAAAGGACTATTATGAACCTGCACACACAATAATTAATTATTTATAGTATTACCACACTTTGTTTTGTGGCTAGAGTTACCTCTTGGGTTATTATTTTATCAGAAAAGTGGCCCTTCTGCAGAAAAATGCAGTGCCTTCAGGGCAAATAGTAATTTATTTTTAGACATACAAGTGACAATGACTATTTTCACATAAACTTCCCAACTTTTAGTGGTCTTGTCTTAGGTTTCGACTTCAACTTAGGTTCTTAAGGCTATTATGCGCCTTACTTTTAATTTTCTATGCCATGCTAGTCATTTTTTTTCGAAAACGACTCCCACATAAAAGAGCGAATATTTTTTCATGTCTACTTGGAGCATTTCTCCAATATTTCTATTAATCTCGGCCTGCGTTAACCACTGTAACGGTGGCTCCGTAGTAATGATGGTACTTATTTTGTACTTATTTATTTCAATTTTCGAACAGGCTATCTTTGGTCAATTCCTTATGTACGTATAAAAGAGTTTAATTGACTCTCTTCTGTGTCTCTTCTTTTAGTTTTATTTGGCTCTATGTTCAACTTGAACCCTTCTCTTTTTTTTTGTTTCTTTATTTCAATGAAGCCTAAGGGTTTTTTTCAAGTCTTTTTCCGCTTTTTCAGTAAAATATTTTTTTTTTATGCCTATGTTTTTATGTTTCATGTTTTTTCAATAACCTTAAAAAGTTTTTATGCTGATTGCCCTTCTATTGTCACATTTATTATATCCATATTTTTAAGAGGGAGGGGGGTGTCTAATTTATGAAATCTTCATTTTTTTGTACACTATTCAAATTTTCCTGTCCAAAAGTGTTTGTTTTCGAAAAGTACTGTATTTTTTTCAGCTGATTCTTAGAACATTTTTACTTAGATTTTGCCTTATATTTGTTAGTTCTCCTTTCTTTATAAGAATTTACGCTTTTACGATATCCTGATTTCTAAGAAATTGTGTGGTTTTCATCGCAAACTCATATTCTTTATGAACGGTACTTTACACAAAAAATAATGCCTAGTTCGTGCCAAATGTTGTTTAGAGATAGGGGTTATCAGTTCCGACTGTGGTTTCCCTATAATCTTTTATGTTATTCGCGTCTGGTATTATCCTCAGTTTAATTTGCACCTTAGTTTTATATAGTCATTGAGTGCAATTTTGTCCCTTTCGTGATATTTTGACTATTACCCTGTTCTAAGGGTTTATGGGTTTAGTGCCCTGGCAAAGTTACAACATCCTATTTACTTATTTTTTTCTAGGACTTGGAACTTTAAAAGAACATTCAGCTCAAATCTTCTCCAAAGTTTGACTTTTATTTATGATCTATATTTGGTTAGCTTGGTGGATCCCCCCAATGACAAGACGCTTAGCATTTTTTTTATGCCAATGGTCCTGTCATTGGTGTCTTTCATCTGTAATGTCCTCACCCTGATTATTTCTGTTAATGGTGTGTTGGGAATTTACTTAATATGTGAAATTAATTATACCCAAGAAAGCTTTGTTTTACACTGTGCTATACTTTTTAAATTGTGACCCATTTTATCTACGGCTTCTTTTTTATTTATACCGTCCTTATTGGTAAGTTTTTAACTTATTACATCCTATACTATTTGTAATAATATTACAGCTAGTTTATGCATGTAGTGCGCACCTAATCTAAAATTTTGCTGTCTTTCCCATTATTATTATTTTTAAATTTCGTCAAAACAATTTTGTTTTCAAATTTGGCCGGAGGTGCCACCTCAGAGGGTCAAAGGTCAGTACATGCACTACATGTACTTAACAACGAGAGACCAGCAGTGATTGAGCTCACTCCAAATTTGCTAGCTTCCAATGACCCTATTTCAGTAGACGAATCTCCTTCTTTTTTTTTTATACTACACCCCAAAAATATTTTTTTTTCAATATCAGTATAAAAAGCATCTCTTTCTCATGCTGATTTAAAAGACGTATAATCCAATTAATTTTACTACACCTGTTTAAAAGTTACGTGGCCTTACTTAATTTTTTTTATGGAATGTAATTCTTTTTGCCAAGTCTTGTCAGTACACCATTCGCGAAGTTTTATCTCGTCTCGGAAACAAAATTTTTGCAGGAAGCTATGATGTCTTTTAAGATCGGAGCTTATTTCTTTTCTGGGAACTTACGAGTATTAAGGCTGAAAATTTTTATTTTTTTTTCTACGTGACGGTAATAATTTTTACTGGCGATATATATTTAAAGGAAAACTTTGATGTTATTTACATACCGATTAAAAAAGGAAAATATAGATATTTCTTTAGAGGCTTTATGCTCGTTTTATTTATTTTTTTCCCCGTTATAATTGTCTTATTCAAATATTAATCTGCTGGGGGCTACGCTTGTTCTGCCTTTCTCTGTTTCCTGGTCCGAATTTTGGACTCCAAATTTTTGCTTCTCTTCTTTATAATATTTGCGAGTTTTCCGTGGTCTCTATAGTGTGGTTTACAAGGCTCTGAATCCGAGCGCAGTTTTGTTGCCTCGTCAAATATCTTTAATCTTTGTTTCTCCTGATGTTTGGCCTTTTTCATATGTGACTTAGCTACTTATGCTACTGACGAAGGAACTTGTTGCTGTCCTTCTGGTTTCTTTACCTTTCTCCATAATTTCTCTCTTAAGGAGGGTTTTCTTAACGATGGCGCAGGTTTAGTGATATCGGTTTCTGTAGAAGAATTATCGGTGTCACATTCTGTTAACTCGCGTCTGGTGTATGGCGTTTGTTCCAAAAGCCATTTTTGCGTTAAGACTGTAGGTTAGTCTAGTGTATGAAAATCAGATAATTCATTGGTTCCTTCCAATTCTTCTTCTTCGTTTTATTTTACATTTAATTCATTACGTTTTAGACTAGAGTGTTGTGGTTGAGGTTCTTCTTCATCACTAGCTTCCGATGAGAATCAAGCATTTGTTCTTTTTTCTTGTTTGATGTTTACAGTTTGTAGCCAAAATTAAGCTTAATACTCCTTTCACTCCTTCCAACCTTTGTGGTCATTAAAAAGGTCATAAAATTCATATGGGCTTCTGATATATACTGGTGAAATTGTGTCCTCTATTTCTTCGTCTGAAAGAATAGGCTCTATTTTCCACGGTTTTGAAAAATATCCTGTTTTTATTCTATTATGGTGTACTACTTCTTCCTTTTCCTTATACTGATGCTTTAGAACATATATTAAGTTATTTGGTAGAATTTTTACAATTCTGTAGGGCCCATCCCATTTCGATTTGAACTTTTTTTCCTTTCCAGGTTGGTTTTGTATACGTAAACCAAGTCTCCTAAACAGTAATTTGTTTTATTTTTGCGTGTTCGGTCATATTTTTCTTTTTGTTCTGTTTTCCATCTTCCAGATTGTCTTTAACTTGTTTAATAGCTTTTTTCATGCGAATCACCATTTCTTACTTTTTTAGGTCTTGGTTGTAATATATACTATCATTTTGTATTTCATCTTAACAAATTCTGGGATCTCTTAGATGTTGCAAAAAAATGGCGTTTCTTTTAAGGAACGTGAAAAAGCCGTATTTATTGCAGTCTACAAATGGTAAATGTTCATCCCAATTTTCATTTTCCTCTCTTGCATGTATTCCCAGCATGTAAGCTAATTCCCTATGTTTACGTTCAACCTTTCTATTAGCTGCTGCCATATAAGACGATGTTTCACACCTAGATTTTCCTTAATTTCATCTAATAATCATCGTTTCACACCCAGATATTTTGTAATTTCATCTAATAATTTGGCGCTAAAGCATGGCCCATTGTCGCTAAGTAAAACTCTAGGAAAAATTCCGTGTTCCAAAAATAGGCGATTGACCAAAACTTTCGCAATGGTTTTTTTCTTTTCGTCTTTAATTTGAAAAGCGTATAAATATGAGTTAAAATGGTCGACTACGGTTAGTACGCACCTGTTTCCTTTCCTGGAAACTGGTAAACTTCCTCCTGTTCCCCAAATTTCTATTGAAATTAATTCTCCTACCCCTGAAGGGGTGGGATATAGGCCTAATTCAGCCCTAGGGGTCTTTGGTGGCGACTTTTGTTTGGCACACTCTTGGCAGCTTTTATGAAAGCTTTTACTTTTGAGTACATTTTTGGAAAATAAAAATTTCCTTTTAGCCTCCCCATAGTTTTTGCTTCTCCCAGTGTGACAGCCAATCGTTGCATTTGCCATCTGTAAAATTTCTCCTTCCAGTGATTTTGGAATTACTGGAATAATTTTTAAGTCATTTTTTCTATATTCTTGCGATGGTCTATGATATCTTACCAAAAGATTTTTACTTTCGTCAAGATCAAAATTATCTAAGTCCTTAAACAATTTTTTAAAGCACTCTGGAAGTTCCGTTCCTTTTGATAAAAAGGATTTCATCGCTAAATTTTAGCTTTAAATTTTATTTTAGCTTTAGCTAAGTATTTTTGGACTTGTAGTTTAGTTTTAGCTAAACGTTTTAGTTTAGAGTTTTAGCCTAGAGTCATAGCTTAGAGATTTTCCTTGCCCTTTTAGTTTAGTTTAGTTTTAGATAAGAGTTTTAGTTTAAAGTTTCATTTTGGTATTAGCTTACAGTTTTAGTTAGATTTATAGTAGTTAGGAATTTTAGTTTAGAGTTTAGAGTCTTAGCTTAGAGTTTTAGTTAGAGCCCCCCTCCCCCGGGGGGAGCGGGGCTCTTTGGGGGCCCAGGGGCAGGGGGCCCTTTGGGGACCAAGGGGTAAGGGGCCCTTCGGGGTTGGGGTAGCGGACCCTACAACACTGTTCAATTAGAACTTGTGTATTCTAACGACCACAGAGTTTCACCACGAATCATCCTCTAAAATGTCTTCAACTATTTCGCCCAAAAAATTCCTAAAATGTCTCAAACTGTTTTGCCCAAATAATCCCCTAAAAGTAATTTTTGCATGTTCCTTTGTTTCGGCATCCCTGCGCTGTCACATTTGAAATTCCCAGGAAACCATTTCCCGCGTAAAATATATTTAATCTGTCTTGATCTCGTATGAATTTCTGAAAATATATCTAAGGTGTTCCTAGTTACACTATTATGGCTTCGATAGAACATTAATATTTATCTCTCAGACCTAAAGACCTAAGAAGCCATATTTAAAATAGAATATTAATTTATCTCTCAGACCTAAAGATCAGAGAAGCCATATTTAAAATAGAATGTTAATTTATCTCTCAGACCTAAAGACCTGAGAAGCCATATTTAAAATTAAATCCCCTCGAGATAGAATTCCCTGCCGATTATGCTAATAATTTTCTCAGAAATCCTGTCCCCTCTAGTGGATCAATACATTTAGAAACATCCCCTGATTAGCCTAGAGAGAGACACATGATCCTGTCCCGTTAGCGGATCGATTAACCAGCAATTGTTGTTGAACTTATGTTGACATCCAAACAAACAACAAATAAATTGACCAACACTCATAATCATCAAACAACCGTCCAATAGCAAGATTTCTACATACAAGTTGTTGTTGAACTTATGTTGACATCCAAAGAAAACAACAAACAAATTGACCAACACTCATAACCATCAAACAACTATCCAATAACCAGATGTCTACATCCAAGTTGTTGTTGAACTTATATTCACATCCATTAACAGTGAGAAAAACCATGAAAAAACATCCACAGTGAGAACAACCAAAAAACATGAATAAATTATGTACTTGTCGGAGTCATTATGCCCCTCTTACTGCTTACAAGGTGTTTATAGAAACCGTTGTCGTAGAAACTCAAAAAAGGCTCATTTGATTGGAGATCGAAAGGCCTAGTGCCCTTTTTAATAGTCGAAATTGATTGTAAGGCTTGACATTTTTGCAGTAAAGATCGATTTGGGTGTACTGTATTATTGTTGTTGTTGTTGTTGTTTAGACCAGGGCACTTCGTATCGAAGGAATTGTCGTTGCAACTTTGAAAAGGACTCATTCGATTGTAAATAGAAAGGGCTGATGCCCTGTTTAGTTGTTAAAAGTGAATGGAGGAAAACTAATCCCCCTCCCACGCCTACCCTCCAATTTACTTTTATGTTTAAAGAATAAGTGTTTCCTTAGGATTAAATAAAAATGGACTTTGTTAATTCTAATTCCCAATAAGACATCTTGAAAGATTCTCCCCGCCCAAAATCCTTCCAGCAGAAAATTCTTCCTCCCCTCCCCACTTGAAAAGTGTATACTTCCCAATTGCAAATAAAACAATAGGTAAATTTTATAGCTTAAAACCTTCCCCAAGGGCTCTAGGGGATCATTTTATTTCTAAAGACATATTTATTGGGCCTTTCAACTATTACTGAAGATAAAAGCTATCTCAAAATTTTCATCAGACGATTTTGGGGGAAAAGGCATGGGAGGGGGCCTAGTTGCCCTCCAATTATTTGGTCACTGAAAAACAGTACTAGAACTTTTTATGTCCATTAGAATAAGCCCCCTCTCGACGTTTTAGTCCCACTGGATCGATGCGATCACCCTTGAAAAAAAAAGAAGAAACAAATAAACGCATCCATGATATTTCTTTTGGCAAAAACTACAAAATTCCACATTTTTGCTGATATGAGCTTGAAACCTCTACAGTCGGGTTCTTTGATACGCTGAATCCGATGGTGTTATTTTCATAAGAATTGTATGACTTCGAGGGGGATAAAACTAATGAATAAAACTAAACTTAATGAAAATTTTATTATTTAGAATCTGCATAATACGCCAATTCTGTTGATCTTTTGGTATCAAAGTTCCGAACTGTTTGATTACTGAAATCCAAACAGAGATCATTGAAATTTTGATTGTTCTTTCTGTGCTACCAAAAGTATTGCATTCACAAAACTTTACAGATTCATTAAGTGTAATTAAACAAATCCAAAAGACTTTTCAACTAATGTAAGGTACTTTAAAGTACTTCGTATAAATAGAAAAAGAAAATAGCACCATTTAAAATTGCTGAAAACCAAGTTCCTAGCGGTGTTTGCCATCCCAAAGAAATTTCCTAAATACCAGCCATGCATTTTCCACCTCTGTGTTGGTAGATATGGGAATGTAACATATTAGCTGAATAGAAAAACAATTTAACTAATTCCTACCCCTCCCCCTACCTCTTTCAATATTTATCTGAACCCTCATGAAGAGGAAGCAGTTTGTCCATTAGAATGTTCTTTTTCAGGAATCTACCCCACCCTCACCTAAACAATGACTCCCCCTCCTCATTACAGCTGACACGCAATTACAGATCACCAAACGTAGCCTATTTTCATTGCAAATAAAGCGAATCAACTTGGTTGAATCCAGCAATGCCACCATGTGGCAATACTTCTTTTGAAACTGGGAAGCCTAAAATATAGTCATTGATACTTTAAAATCAGTTAGCTTCTCAGAATTTTAAATTAATTGCAAACTCGTTTTCTTCAGGGTAAATTCGTAGTTTGGTGCCCTAAAATACCAAGAAAAAAAGACTTTCCCCTGGCCCAATTTGTAGGGTCACTTAAAAAAGAGCTTTAAATTCACGTTTGAATGAGCTCCCTCCCAATTATCTTGGACCTTCGGTTTGATACAATCATCCTTGTTAAAAACAAAACAAATGAACATGCATCGATGATGTTTCTTCTGAAAAAAAATTGCGAAATTCTACATTTTGAAAAGTGGAGCTTGAAACCTTTATGGTAGGGTTCTCTGATATGATGTGTCTAATAAAGGGAATTTTAATAAGATCGCTTGTTTTTTTAGAGGTGTTTCCCCTTTTTTCAGAAATAAGGCAAATTTTTCCAGATTTTTGGTTTTGAATGGGTACCAATAAACTGAAAGAATTTTATATTTTTAGAAAAAAAAGCCAAAGCGGCCGGTATAGCAATTGCCATGAGAGGTTCATTTTTAGTTTTGGCGAATATTGGTCCAAGTCACCTTTTACTTCCAGTTTTTTTTTTATCACAAACTATTTGATAAGATTCTCTTGTGATGAAATGTTTTTTTAACCTGTTCATTTTATTTAGTTGAATAGAACACTAAAAAGAAAGAGGGTTAATTTGACAGCTAGATAGTAAGTTTAAATTTAGTTTTTCTTTCGCTATTCTATATTTTTTATACCTGAATATATAAGGGATTTAAGTTCGAAGGAGGAAGAATTGTCCTGTTATGAAAGAAGTACATTTTACATGGCTGTTATAAAATCAAAATGAGGTATCTATGCAGGCAGGGAATATCTCTACTCCTTCTGTAAACTATTCTAAGGCATAAGAAATTGCATAAAGACCAGTCTACATCTGTTATAATCTACAGAAGCAATAAATCTTTCTGTAATTTTGGTTTGAATTTCATTTTCTTTTAAGACCTAATGTATAATAATTAAATATATTATTGATTAAATAAATTGATCCCTTTGCCAGGAATCCTTGTCGTTTAAAATTTACTGTATTAAGTTTCCTTTTACATGCAATTTAATTGCTCTTTTTACTTGAGAGTTTTTTTCCTAAAAGAATTTAAAAATAAACTTATTCCTACGAAAAAAATTTCTTGAAATATATTCCGTCACCCAACCACGACTGATATATTGGCGTTTGCCCCCCCCCTCTGGAAAATTTTTTGCCAGCGCCCTTGGTGCTACCCCACGAACATTATATAGCTTCTGACCGATGTGTAGTCAAGACTATAGACATCATTTTGGTCGGGAAAAAATTCAATAGTAAATGACGGGTGGGTGGGTGGTGGGATCCTTTTTTATAGATGTGTGGTTTTTCCCCATCTCAGCAGTGTTTTTTTTTATTTTTTAGCAAGGTAGAGTTTGAACTATGTGAGTGTTTTTTTTTTTAAATAAAAATCGTTTAAAATATTCTTCTTGCCCCCGCGGCCAGCCCGGCTCTTTCTAGTTGTGATAAGTACTTTTCTGAAATGCATTTGTATTGTATAAAAATGTATTATTGTTTTGAATTTATTTTTGGTAGTGCCTTTTATATATTTAAATAAACATGTATTATTTTTCGTAGTGCCTTTTTATTTCTAAATAAAAATATGTATTATTCTTTTAAAATTTATTGTTCTCGAATCCTATTAAGAAAATTGTTATTATTTATTCAAAGGACAGATGCATTCTACAGTCAGTTGTATTTTGATATTGTAAGGGACTATGTATCAATTTGAAACTCCATTTAGGTGGTTTCTTCGCGGACCGCCAATGTCTGGCAAAACGACACTTTTAACAAAAATAATTCAAAATCATGATGTTTTTAGTAAATCCAAAAAAATTTACTATTGCTACAGTGTTTGGCAAGAATCCTATGATAGAATAAAAACTATTGTCCCAGACACGAAATTCATACAGGGACTTGATATTTTCAATAGTATTGAACCAGACTCTTGGTTGATAATTCAGGATTTAGCTGAATCCATTGAAGAATGGTCTCAGGAAATGATTCAATTTTTTACTGTCCGATCTCATCATCAATAGATTTCCGTAACCCTATTTCTACACAATCTCTTTCATCAGAGCAAGTGTATGAGAACACTTGCTTTGAATTGCACCTACTATATCATATACAGGGTTGTTTGTGATTATAGTTACCTCGTAAATTTAAACAGACAAGTGTATCCGGGTGAAACGAAATTTCTACTCTCGGTATACAATCAGGCTACAAATAAACCCTCTGCTTATATTCTACTGGACCTGAATCAGAACACACCTGAGGATTTACGTGTAGTCACCGATATTTTTGACAATGAAATTACTGTATATCTGCCGGTGAACAGTAAAAGAGGTCGCTAGTTGCAATCATGATACTGAAAAATTATATGAACCTCGACATTTATTCACCTTCCTAGGTAATTCAAAACCACGACTTAGGAAGGCCATACTCAAACTTGGGGTCGACAGAGAATTCGTTAATTTCATATCAGAATTTTGTTTAAATTTAACTGAAGGCAACGTTCAACTGTCAGAAGGTGTTAAGCAACAGACAAAGCAACATCGTTCACTTGTACGGGCCCTAGCAGCAACAAGCAAAAATAAAAGAAACAATTTTAAAAGAAAGTGACTTCTTCAAACGGGTGGTAGCTTCTTTACACTTTTACTGCCAATCTTTCCAGGACTTGTAAATAGTTTTCTCTATATGGCCAAACCCTATAAATTGGCTCCATTTGAACTCGCCCTTTCGCAGAAGGAGTATTTTGAGGACAATATCAATAAATTCATTAACAATAAGACAATTGCCGACGATGAAAAATTAATAATGCTTCAAAATGCACTTCGACGAGTCGACAAACATAAACTCTTTCGTGGGAGACCGCTCAATGTAAATGTCATTGATAACAAATAGGAAATAACTCCAACACCATCAACAATAACACTAAAAGAAGAACAAGATTTGTCTAAAGTTTTGACAAGTGTTGCAGATTAAATGCCACATTCCTATCCTGAACAGTGTAAAAGACTCTTGACTTATCTCACTGAAAGTGAACATGCTCAAATTTATTCTAATGAGAATCAAGATAAAATCCATGGCAAGACCTGCATTCTACTTGATTTATTGTCAGATTTGGTCACAAATCCTAAAGACTTGTATCATTTGACAGTCATTTGCATAAATTTTTAAACTCATCAAACTTCCCTAAAAGTCTTATTGGCAATAAACATGTTTTAAAACGATTAAAGGAATTTAGTTAGGAAGCAAAAGATGTTTTAAATCATTTTCGGAAAATACTAGCACGCCCAGTAGAAATCATTTGACAAGAGTGATGGGGGACTCAAGCGAAGACGCCTTAATATCACTGCATCACCCTCACCATCACCTGTTAGCATGCAAATAGGCAGTGGACACTTCACTACGTGTTTACGTTCAAAATGGTTGAAGTATTGAAACATGTTTTTGAAAATATTGGTGAAGTGGGAAGTTTAAGTTCACCCACCACACTTGCTCAAGTCACTGGACTTGAAAAGAAGTTGGCGGGAGAGTATTTACAGGATAAATCAAGTTACACTCTACATCGTAATCGTAGAGTTAGTGGTAGTCACTATCGAAAAACTAAAGCCTTTTTCCCATTGAAAATATTACAAGCAGATCTTTTGACTCTAGATGAGATTCAACGGCGTTCCAATGAACCATACAGATACATTCTATTTGCAATCAGTGTTTTCAGTCATTATGCATATGCCATTCTACTGTAGTCAAAGAGAGGTGATAAAGTTACTTAAAGGTCTTGAAATCATCCTTGAACAGGATTGCTATAAGAAGATTCAAACGGATCGGGGTAGTGAATTTGTTGATCCTCATGTAAAGAAGGTTCTGTTGAAATATAATACAATGCTCTATCATAGTCATAGTCCAATAAAGACAGCATTGGCTGAAAGATTGATAAGAAGTATTCAACCTTTAATTTCAAGATATTGTACATTGAAAAATTCTGCTGCTTGTATTCATGACCTGGGTAAAACTATGTTGAATTATAATCAACGCCCTCATGGATCTCGTCCAACTCATCCCCAATGGAAGTTCATCATGACGTCAATACACTTGACACTTTTCTTAAACAATATCCGAATGGTGTTGGTGAGACGAAAGAGAAGAAATTCAATGTTGGCGATACTGCTCGAATTAATCGAACTACTAATATTTTCGAAAAGGGTAACTACTTATGGTCCACTGAATTTTTAAAGTCTCCTAACTCTTAGACGTTACAAACATAAAGTATCGTCTACGTGACATGAAAGATGATGAGATTCTTGGCGATTTTTATGATTATGAATTACAAAAAGTTATAAAGACCGGAATTTATCAGATTGAAATTATATTAAAGACTAAAACTCGCAGGGGCAAGAGACAGTTGCTTGTTCGTTGGCTTGGATAAAACTCTGATTTGGATTCGTGGATATTTGCTGAGGACGTACACAATGCCCAGTGATTTCTGTGTAACGTTGATGTCCAACGTATCCTACTCTCTCTACAATGATTTGTATAAAACGAATGATTTTTGGACAAAACTCTCCCCCACCATGAAATTTGACGATGAAAAGTATAAAGTTGCTCTTGTCGATTGTATTCTCAAAAATGCATATTATCTCCTAAGAAAAGATCGTACGTATGAGATAAAGGTGATACCATTCGATTGGTCACTCTTTGTTGAGTATGAATGGATAGAAGCACTTAAATCTAGTGAATATCCTCAGGTTACACTGAAATACAAAGAATTTGACAGTATGACTGATTTGTGTTCGTACAATCAATAGAAAAATCTCTGTTCGTAAGGAAGATGCATTCCTATTTAATCATTCAATGGAACACGGCAAGATTTACATTAACTCACCCGTTGACAATAAAATGATCCATCATTTGCAATCATTGCAATGATAATCTGAGAGATGTTCTTGGCTTTAAACAGAATATGATCAGTGGTAAAAACTCTGGACCTGTCAGTGGGATAAATTGTGTTATTTTTGCAGATTATCCACCTGGTTTTGCCTCAGACTTTTGTACATTTCTTTATGCGTCCTTTGTTGAAACATCTAGAGCTGGTAATTCAAATGTTCCCCTCCTACGTGTCATTGAACGAAAAACCACCCATGAACATCTTCATCGCTATAATATAAAGCATCTTCGGTATGTTCCTATAAACACTTCGTATTTGGAACTCTATCAGTTAACATTAAGAAGTGAATTAGGTAATCCTCTACAAAGGGTTTGGCTGTGATTACATGTAATTTTCGACCCATTCAACAACAATAAGGGGATGGCTAATAGAAAAAATAGCTTTGTTCATCCTGATATTGATTGCTATGTTACTATTCTCCAAACACGACAATTGGATCACGGGATGGACTATTATTAAGGTCGTTCTTGAATGTTGGGCTAAGGTCTTGGCAGTTGGTTAGCTAAGCTGTTTCGCTCTACAGTACCTCTGGCAAAAAAATATATTGCTCTGGCTGCCGAGGATTTTGCATCCTCTACACTACACAATTGGGGCGCTGGCAAAAATTTTAAGGAAAGTGTTTCACAAAATCTCAGGTCCAGCGCACGATCCCTTGGTGAGCGATTGAAATCAAGACAAAGTGGAAAAGGTTTAAAAAGGTCTAGAAACACCTCATCACTCATCAGTCTCTACTCAGGTCAGAAACGAAAGACATCACTCTTGTCAAAGAATAAGAAAAAGAAACCAAGTAGACAACTTGTTACATCGAAAAAGTATTTCTTTTTCTAGACTGAAATGGCATATCTACCGCACAAGGAATCTCTTCCCACTGTCACCACATCTCTAAATCTTTTCAATGCAGAAAGGTTAGATGTCAGTGTAAAAAATGGATACTATGAACAATTCTACCCACAACAACCCCTCTATGAAAACATACATTTACAAATTTATTCCAATGAAGACTTCTTCATAGATTTATCATCCATATTTATTGATTTACAAGTTGTGGTGATGAAACAGTCTGACAATCTAGCTTCCTCCGCCACCGATGGATTATCCTATAAAAATGGAATACTACACAATTTGTTCAAACAAATACGTATCTGCATAGACATAGACATAGATATATTTTATTAAACTTATTCTTTTTAGCGCTGAAAGCACTGATACCTAGGTTTTTACAAATACGACAAAATTAAATAACAAATACGACAACAAGAAATGAATAAAACCATATTACTTTTCTTAGGATTTGTTGACTATGTCTGTAAAAAGGGGAGGACAAAGGAATGCTGGTAGCGAATCGTACGGCATGTCACTGGATTTAGCTTGTATTGTCTCGGGGTACGGGACTTAACGGGGGCTCGCGGGGGCAGGATCGGCGTGTGGTTGCTCCTACGGAGCAGGAAATGGCCGAACTGGCAAATAAGTCTCTGCCGTGGGTAAAAAAGCGACTCGAGGCCAAGAACCTTAAGCGCATTGTCATAAGCAGTAAAGGCCTGACCCACCATAATCTTACAAGCCCGTATTTGGATAGCTTCGATATCTCGACACGTCCCAGCACTCAACTGTACAATAGGGCCCCACACTGGGCACACATATTCAATGATGGGTAGGATATAAGTCTTGAAGGTAAGCTTCATGAAATTCACACTGAACCCGAACCGCATCATGGTAATCAGTGACTGCAGCGTGGCATACATTTTTCATACAAGGTCCATTACGTGGTTTGTGAACTTGCAGTCAACGGAGAAGATTACCCCCAGAATTTTCTCACTGCCAACTGTTTTAAACAAGGTAGGGGGCTCCTTGAAGTCCGATTTAAGAGTGTTGAAACGAAACACCTTGTACTTCTGCTCATTGAAGGTAAGGCTAGCTCGCTCGCATTCATTCTGAAAAACCGTGGGTAGACTAGGATCAAAAAGGGGGATCGCCAATTGGCCTTCTAGTAGGTATTTCAGTAAGAATGACAGATCATCAATGAATTTATATCTGTCCTTGAATGTACGCAGGATGAAGTTAATCCCAGCGAGGAAAATAATACCGGCTAGTTTAGTGCCCTGAGGGACACCGCAAGTGATTGGGAGAAATGCTGAATTTGAATCATCTTCGCTAAGAGCGAAAACGCACTGCTCCCGCTGGGAAAGAAAATCCGCGACTAGATGCAGCAAGTCACTTTTGGCGCCCATTTCACTTAGGTTATTGAGAGCAATAATGTGTTTGATGAGATCGAACGCTTTTCTGTAGTTAGCGAAGGCCAAGTCTACCAAGTTTTTCCCTTTCTCGAGCCACAATAGAATGTCGTCATACAGACGCAGTAAGTACACTGACGTGTTGGAGCCGCTGAGGCATCTGTACTGGATAGGGTCTATATTTGGTTCTATGTCACTCATCAGCAGTCTTGCAACGAAGGTCTCTGTTACCTTGGCCATGCAGAGAGTCATCGAGATAGGCCTTAAGTCATCGTATGATTTTGGCGGGGATTTCTCAGGGATAACTTTGATTTAGGATTTTTTCCAGGGGTCGGTAAATTTGCCGAGTGTTATGCAAAGGTTGATGATACTAGCGAGTGGGGTAGCAAGGAAAAGCGCAAATTCACGAAGGAGACGCACTGGGATTTCTCCAGGATATGAGAAGCTACGAGGTTTGAGCTTCATTAGGTCTGTGCATACTTGATGGGGCTCAACTGACGGCCGTTGTTCACAAGAAGCACTAGTGTCAAGGAATGCAGCTAGTTCCTCTTGTGAGAAACTCGGGTAAGTGGTGCAAATACCAGCAAAACAAACATTAACCTCAGTAGCTGTTACATAAGTGTCGTCCTCTTTCAGGATTTTTAAGTGAGGATCACGGTTTTACTTGTTAACCTTTTCACTGACTCATGCCATTTTTTGCTGTTACTGAATAGGGTAGGATTAACATGGTTAGATGCGTAAGTTCTTCTGGCTGTGCGACAAAGAGCAACGACTTTGTTGCGCAATCGAGCATCATGCGAATGACCCCGCTGTTTGATAAGGGCTTTAATCTCAGGTGTGATACACGGTCGGTCAGTATAAGATCTATAGACTGTTTTTGTTGAAAAGTGCTCCTTGTATTTTTCGTACAAAACGGAGTTAAACAGCTGAGTCTTCTTGTCAAGATTCTGCTCATTTATGATTTCTGAGAAATCATGTTGGCTGATCCAGCGTCCGAAAGAACAAATATTTGACTCGTGGTGGGACGAACGACAAACTGTGTTCGTTTCGGTCTATTTGTCGGAGCTTTTGCTTTTCAAAGAACAGTAAAGTGATCAGATTTTCCTAGCGCACTCTAAACAAACTGGGTCGGTGTAAAACTCGTCGGAATCAGTTAGGATCAGGTCCAATGTTCCGCCGGCTATATGGGTTGGAGGTTTTACAACTTTCTTAAGTCCGAGGCTGTGAGCCAAGTACTGCTTGTTAGTTTGGTTAAAATCGCCACGCACAACGATAACCGGACAACTGAATTTGGTGCGGCAATAGGCTACTCCTTTCTGGAGGTGCAAAATCAGTTCTTTATGATTTCTGGCACTCTCAGGATAGTAAACTGCCACTAAAATAATGTTAGAGAAATGGAGAGGTAGTGACTTGAGCTTTGTGTAAATCCATAGAGACTCATGGTCGGAATAATGTTGTTTGACAAATACCCTTTAGGTAATATAGCTCCGGAATAAAATAGCAATACCTCCCCCTTTGGGACTGAAGCCTGTTTTTTATGTTTTTAAAATTCAAGTGGCTACGCCAGCGACTGAGCAATTTTGTTTAGTCACATTCCAGCATTCGGTAATTAAAGCAATAGCTAAGTTATTTTGCCTCAGGACAGTTTTAAGTTCATTCATTTTGTTAGAGAGGGATCGGGTGTTACAGAGTACCACATTGGGCATTACTCTCTTCAGACAAGGTGGTTCAGGTCTTATTACTGGGGTTGGGCAATAGGTATAGTTGATAGTTGAACTAGCAGCTGCCGGAAAGAGTAAAGGTGGGAGCTCCGTGAGTCAAATCGAGACAATGTTCTGGTAGGTCGAAGGGCACCGGTTGTTTGTGCGCGAGTGTCTCTTAGTCATAATAACAGATATTGGTAGACAATCAAGGGGTCTTCGCCTTCTGGCTTTAACGCCTGCTGAATATTTACGCCATTTTTTATGTCTCCTTTTACGCGTAGTGCGGGAGTCCTCTGCTTCAGATTGCAGTAAGTCCAGCGAACTTAAAACCGCTAGTATAGACGGCGCCAAAACGGTTGAATTTAATTTGCTAAGTGATTTTAGCCGAATAATCTCAGCGGAGGCTTCAATCTGCCTGATCATGGCAGCTAAAACTAGCACCAAAAATCACTGAAATGGAACAATGGTGAGCACTAGCAACAATCTATCAAACTATGCAAGCTGTGTACAATTTATGTTGATGACTCCAAAGTCCTTGAAGAAATTGATAGATTTGGCAATGGGCTATGACTATTTGGCAATGGGCCTCTGATTTCAGATTTAATTTAAGTGTATTTACTGTTAAAGACTGTGATTTTGGGAAACTTATTATCTTTTCCTTGAAATCACTCGCTTTTTAGAAACATTAATGACCAAGTATAAACAAATAATTGTACAAAACTATGACGTTTGTGACTTCATTTTATACGAACTTTGTTTTGATGTAAAATTCAGTCTACACAACGGAAACTGAAAACAGTTTCAACTATTACTTCAGTCAAGTGCTTTATTGAAAAAATCTAAAAATGCCCTTCCCTACGTTTTGGAAAACAAATTTTAGCCCCCCTCCCTCCCGCACTCCATCCTAACCTTTTCATGCATTTCCACTTCTGAGGAGCTTTGCAGTACGCCAGAGGCACTTCATTTACAAGCGATGGTCGTACAAACTTTGGAGGGGGTTCATTCGATTTAAAACTGAAACTTAGAGTTCTTTTTTTAAGAGTCAAAAGGGATTAAATGGCAACCAACCCCCAATACCTTTTCTCCAAATGTATCTGGTCAAAATTTTGAGATAGCCCTTTTGTTCAAAATAGTCCAAAGGCCATATAACTGTGCTTCCGGCGTTTAGACACTCCATCCCCTGAGGGAAGGGATGTAAGTTATCAAGTTGCTTATTGTTACATTGGTACTTTGATTTACTAATTTACGGTGCGGACTTTGATTTATGCTGCAAGGGCTGTAACTTATGCAAGTTGCTTATTGTTACTTTGATACTTTTTTTTACTTTGATACTTTTTTACTTTGATACTTTTTTACTTCGATACTGTTACTTTGACATAGCTACTTTGATACTAATTTTGATACTTTGGCGAAACATTGATTTTGAAAAAAAAAATCCATCTTGAATTGGGGAATGCTAAAAACTTGAAAATTTGGCAATCAAAGCGAACAGAAATCAATTTTAAAAACTTTCCAAAAAAGAAGATTTTCATATGAGAAGTAAAGGCCTTATTAAACTTAAAGTCAGAAGAAATAAAAACCATAATAATTCAAACCCAAAACGACAGGAAATTACTATTAAAGAACAAATGAAACAAACAGAAATATATATAAAAACCATAGCAAACAAACATAAAAAAGATGCCTATATAAATGAATAAATAAATCTTAAAACGAGTTACAAATTGAATATGCGAAGCGAACAAAAATCACTACAAAAAGAGTTTGGGTACTGGCCCCTTCCCTAACAGTAAAAGTCTATATTCTATAATACTTAGACTAAAGTCTAAACACCCTTACCAACTTTTGAAATATTGCAAATACGTCATTTAGCCAACCTAGATACACGCACTGTCTTCTCATTTAGTTAACATCTCCTCAATATCCCATAATAGTTTAAACTTAGTCCCGTTAGCTGTTCCTGAGATATTGTAGATACACCCTTTCAAGAACCAATATACTAAGAGGGTCTTTAGCTAAGTTCAAAATCCCCTTCGACTCTCTGGAAGTTTCAACCTAATACCCTTAGCCGTTCCTGAATTATTGAAAATGTGGCTTTCTAATGACCTGGATGCATCCCTAATAATCATTGTTGAAACAATGTACCCGTTTCAATATTTACTAGGAGGAGGGTATTAAAAATCAAAATTTAATTAAAGGGTCATCGTATTATATTTATTTTTTTTTTAAATTGTAGTATCTGAATGTTTTGGGTTTCATTTATTCATTGATAAATGATGTCTGTTCGTTTTAAGTTCGGATTATTATTTGATTTTATTTATGCTTGTCTTCGGTTTAACGTAGTTCTTCACTTTTCTGTGAAGAACTTCTGTTTTGGAAAAAGTTGGTTTTTAATCCATTTATTTAGGTTTTAGTTGACATTGTATTTAAAATAAAATCTTTTTTGGGTTTTTCTGCTTAATTTCAAGAAGATAAAATTCAAAACACTAGGTTCCAATTCGGTCAGAAAATGCCTAAAAATATCTTGACCCGGAAAAACTTGGAAACACTGCACTTCCACGTTTGTTGTGATCTTCCATCAACACTATCACATGAAACATTAAATAAATGATCTAAGCGTTGATGGGAAATTGTGGAATCTTTTTCCTTTGGGATTAGAACAGCGTCTTTGATTTGGCAAAAATCAACTCCTCTATTAAAAGGAACACTACTTGATGATTTTGCCTTGGGGATATCGTTGCCTCCAGAAATATAATGACTGTTCCAATTTTCATTTGATTTCCTAGATTTTCTGCTCGATTCGTTCAATTATTGTGCTTTACTACAAGTTGTGTCCCCAACCGCTTCTACCAAAATTTCGTCCCCCCTAAGCAAAGTATTTTGCTTATGCATCTGGTTGATATGAATAAGGACAATAGAACTGTTCGAAAAGACTCTTTCGTTCCAGAAGACGCTTTTCATACCTTAAGGGCTTTCCATAATCTAATTTTGGAAGAAGGAGCTTTATTTCTTCTGTAGCAGATTAAAGTTCAAAAAATACTCGCATGTAGTTCAACAACACAAGGAGACAATTTTTTATTATAAAATAGGGACAGTGACGTACGTAGGAGGGGGGATTTTGCTCCCCTCGAAATTCTAATTTTTCGAAAATTTCTGGGTATTTCTTACCAAAATCATTGAATATTTTCATTATTCCCCCCTCCTCTATCAAAAGGTCTCGTTATGTACCTATAGAGGGATAATTCTATTTGACGAGTAAGTTGTGGGATGGATATTGAAATGAACCCAGAACAAAGTTCTTTTTAACACGACTTCCCTTTTCAGCTTCTCACTTCACCTCACTCAGTTCAGCAAGAATCTCACTCCACCAGAGTTAAAATTTCTATTGATTTATTAAATCGATTGCAAAGCAGTTGAACATTTTTCTAATATTAGGAAATATAGCTTGATTCGAAGCGGATAGCCTAATATATGTCAAGGGTAAAGTTCTTGAGCTCATTACTGGCTGTTAATGTGGAGTATCAATTTTTTCCAAGCTCTTGTGGTGGGCCCAAAAATCAACATTTTCAAGTACCCAAAGTTTTTGTCAGTGGCCCGCCCTCCTTGAACAGATTTTATCCAGCCCTGCCCGAAAGCAAAAGGCACTTTAGCTTAAAACACGTTTAAAGACTCATTGTATTGAACCATCCTAGTTTAAATTTTGATTTGTAGATTATTGTAGTAGATAAAACTTCACTTTCCGTCAAAGCAGTATCCAGGGGGAGGGGATAAGGGGATTTGAGCCCCCTTGAAATTGTTGTCCGACTAGAAAAAAACTGAACAAAATGCCTGTAATCAAATTTCGATGCGCTTTTAAAAAATTTTCCATGGCCCCTTTCCAGAAAAAATACCCCCTCCCCCCGAACAAAAATCCTTGGTACAGCCTTCCTTTCCATTGCTTTCTGTTGATAAAAAAAAGGCAAACTGGAAACAAATCTTTAAAATAATAAACAGAACTAATAAGACACTGAAAATAAAGTAGGCAAAAGCTTTAATCTAGACATGTATTTCTATCCAAGTTTTAGTTTAGGGCGGGGGGAATATAAAGTTATCAATAAGAATAAAGCTTTCACTCTAAGTCTAATGCTTTCTGATTTTCGCCTCCTTTAGCCGTAACATTGGGGCTAGAGTTAAGGTTGGGTTTCAAGAAAACCTATCGTGTATACCCATTATAGGCTTACCCTCGGAAACATTTCAGGTTGTGCCATTGGTGCAACTTTAGTTTCTTCCAATTTGTCTTGTCTGCGGGGCCCAAAACGTTTAGGATGAGGTCTATGGGTCCAGCCCCTGTCGATACCTCATCATTTTTATAATTTTTCCTATAATTATGTACGTTTCTTTATACCGGTCCCAGTTTCTTCCTAGAATAAACCCCTCTTCCAAACTCCCCTCCTCCTCTTCCTGCATTGAAAAAGATAAATTCCTGAGTAGTTGCCTGGAAAATGCTGATTCTGTAAAATTTTATGTAAAGATGGGAAACAAATGTATTCATCGCCGACATTCCAGA
This sequence comes from Artemia sp. Qi Xiang Cuo, assembly GCF_049724085.1. NCBI lineage: Eukaryota > Metazoa > Arthropoda > Branchiopoda > Anostraca > Artemiidae > Artemia > Artemia sp. Qi Xiang Cuo. The sequence continues at coordinate 18,155,046 of NC_142796.1, read as the reverse complement.
AATGACAAAGGGGTAGTAATGACTGCACTTTAAAAAACTCATAAGTGTTTCTTTTTAATTGGCCAGAATATATTGTTGCAATATTTACCAAATTCTATGTTGTTTAACTTAACAAATTATTGTTTTCTATAGCTTATCCAACTACCTTTCCATGGAACTTAGGACCTGTTTCCTCTTGATGGCTCTAAGCTGTTCACATGAGCAACAATTTCAGCTTATTAGTAACGAAGCTGATGATGTTTCAATATAGCAGGCCATGTGTCAGGTTTCCCTCAGAATCCTAAATTTCTTACGCTTTGTCATAAAATGTTCAAACATTTTCATAATTCAACTGTTTCTTTCTGAATTTAACCGCGTCCCCCTAAGTATTCCCCCCGCCACCTTAAAAAAATCAATCAAGTCCTGTATGCTTACCTACTTAAGGTCAATTTAACGAAAATTGCCATTAAAATAGGACACTGGTCTACTCCTGGCCGAGTGAACAAAAGAACACTTGGGTGGTTAATTATGAATTCATATTTAAAACTGATGGATGCTTGCGTGAATACCACAAAGGTTTTCTTACATGTCAATCTTTCAAAATTAATCTCATAGTAAAACATTTACACTGAGAAACTTGGCATTTTTCATAAGTTACCGTATGACCCGTCCTACGGAACTTCCGCGACACGGACCTGTTTCCGCTGAATAGTTCCAAACATTCCCGGAGTTCTTGCGCCGCTATTTGTTCACAATGAGCAACAATTTTCATTTATATCTTCACGAAGCTGAAGATTATTCAGTCTTTTCTTAACAAGCAAAGAAGTGACTTTGATTGATAAGCAGTTGCTAGAAGGCAAAGATTCTTACCTTTATACGGATATAATTTATGAAATGTGACAGGCAAGATTTTCCGTTTAAACTTTGGCTAAAGTTATTTACGCTACAGAAATCAAATAATAAAAAATATACAATTCGATTTTTCATTCAACGTTCTTTCTTTCTAAACCTAATCATTACTACCGTCACCATTGCATTACACCCCCTCCCCACTTTAGTTGGGTCAGATATAGCAATAGGTTATAAACAAAAGTTTGCTGTTTTTTTTCTTTTTTTTGTGAATTGGCCTTATTTGGCATTTTGAACGAACTGCTGATGAGAAATAAGCAAAAAATGGCAAACCCTCAAAATCAGTAAACTTTAGAATATACAATATGACTATAGTAGTCCCTCCAGAAGGGGAGGGGCTGACAGGCAATTGCGATGCTTATTATCTTTCGAGCGAAGATTAGATGAAGACTCCAATTTTTTTTCCTATCTAATTTCTATCCTCTGGGTAACCTTAACTGTAATAGGCCTACCAAATAAACTTTATTTGAATGAAAAACCGGCAAACTTTTGTATCTAGCCTAGAGCTATATCTACCTCATTAGGGGAGGAGGGCTAGGATGCAATTGCTACGGCAGCAATTATTATATTTGGAAAGACAATTGAATAGAGGATCTAACTGCATATGTTTTATGTACCTGATTTCTCCCCTATTATAAACCTTAATCCTTTATTGTTAGCCCCTCCCGCCAAATCGCAAAAAGCAAGCGTAAATAAGTACTTTCTGAGCATAGCCTTTAATAGCTAGATAGAGAAAACCCTCTGTCATAGAGAGGATACGACCTCTCCTAAATAGAATGTTGGCCACACCATATTCAGCTTGTAATCATGCCTGCCAAATGTCGAAACACTTTCCCTGCTAAAGAGCTTTAGAGCTGTTCCGTTTTTAAATTGCTAGATTGCTAAGAATGATGGCAAATATTTTGTGTTTCGCACAGTTATAAGCAAAAAAGGATATATTTAGTAATTACACAAGCGTCACCAATCGACAAAGTAAGCTAGAAAGCCAATTGTGGTGCACATCTAATCCAAAACTTATGTGGAGGGAATATATTTTATTTTGGACCCCCAATCGCTGAGCCCAATTAGTTTAGGATAACAGTACAGCTTAAGTTTTCTTCTGCAGGAACAAAAATCTAACATCATTGCATTCAGAAAATTTCTGATTATTAGATTTTCCAAGTCATTTCTATTTTAATTGTATCCCAGCCCCCTCCTAGTGCTTGGGTAAAGACCCAAAGGAAAAAATCTCATTTTGCTGTTTTTTCAAATCGGCATTTTGATCCGACTAAGCTTTACTAAGTTTTCTAGAAATGTGAAGAAATTCTTCTGTTGTGTGTACGTTACATTTCTCTAACAAAGCTTTAGAACGACCTTATGTAGAGCTTGGAAAGTTAATTGGTGAATTAAGACAAGGCTTTAGAAGAAAAAACAACAAGAAAAACACAATTAGGATAAAAAAGGAAAAACAATAAAGCCAGTCTAAGTCACGAAACTGATACCAAATTATCATCCTGTAATTAATATTGTGATTATAGGCATAGGCAAATTATTAGATCTAATATTTCCAGAATAATATTAATTCTCTTTTCAAAATACGAACGACTAAGAGTCCTTTAATTTCCCTGTCATTTTTTTGGGGGGGGGGGGGGTTGCGCATTTTGCTTAATTATATTCAATTATATTCTTTGCCATGATATGTAGTTTACATCAGAAAGAAAGCTTATTGCAGAGCTTTTGCGCGGGTTCTCAGAAAATCTCGTGTTGTTACTGTTTTCACAGAGGCGCCGATTACGTGGAATGGGCCGGCACAACCTCCCCCCCCTACATTTTCAAATTGCCTATTTTATTAAACTAACATTTTCATTAAAAATCGCAAAAAATGAAGAACCGCCCCCGTTTTAAATATACTTTTTTGCATCTTCATGAAAATATTGACAAAATCATTGCCCATGTTTTTTTATCCTTGCCCCTACATTTTCCCCTATATTTTCTTGAATTAGCACCCTTGTTCAGACATCTGTGAATTTGTGAAATAAAAAAAAAACTTGCAAATAGTGCAGAGGCCTTGAAGTACCGAGCACATTAAAATTAAAACAGTATTTGCTCTTTGGTATTTGCAGTATTTGTCTTATTTCTGTGCATACCTGAAAACCGCAATTACAATATTTTTCTTTTGATGTAGTCATTAGGGTCTTATCACATTTTCGGCGGTATTGCCACATTAAATCGTGAAGATAAATGATAAAACTAATTAATTGAATTAAATTAACACCAATTTTCGTAAATTCTAATAGGCCTATTAGCACCCTGTTGATTCCCAATGACAACCACAGCTTCAAAAGAAAGCTATCTTGTTAAATTGTTTGCTGCTGTGTTCTTAGCTTTTTTTTAATTTTTTTTTACTTTTTTAGCTTTTTTTTTTTTTTTTTGGCTTTTAATTTGGAACCAGGTACTACCAAAAAACAAAAAAGAATCTAACTTACCCGATTTTCCTGATTTTGTAAGATATACATGTGATTGTGCATATTTCTACTAACAATTTCCAACAGCCAGATTTCATTTTCACTACCCTTGATTCTTTAATTAGTTGGTATACGAAATTTACCCTCATTTACCTCTACGAAATTTTACGACAAAAATTTTGATCAACAAGAGTAAAAAAAAGTTTTCCAAGTCAGTCGTTTCCTTATAGCCTACGATCCATCTGATTATCAGAAATGTTATATTATTTAACATTGATATTATTTTTTATATTATATATTAGAAGTTCTATAACATGCTTAAGACATGTTATCAGCCATAGGTTACACAGCAAAAATTTTGCCAAGACTGACAGAAATTAAAAAAAAAACTATTTTTCCCCCTTGATATTATTAAAGTATCCAGGACAGTGTAATTGAAATATAATTGTTGAATTTCTTAAGTGGAAACTTACACAACCATATATATTTTAAAAAATTAGAAAAAATGGGGTCCACAATAAAAAAAAGAAGAAAAATCATGAAAAATAAGCTAAAAACAAATGGCATCGACAGGCTAAGAAGGCGAAGCTTTCCGTAGAAGGTTTTGTTATCAATGGGAGTGAGGAAATTCTCTTATAGACGAAAAACGTTGTCAAAATTAACTAGGTAAATTTCTTCTTATTTATTTTGGCAGTTCAATGTAGTAACACTGGCAAAATTTGATACAACCCCAAAAAGCTCATTTTCTTAAGACAACCGAAAGGAGAATTGTAGAAAATCATTTTTCATGTATGAATACACCTAATATGGGTCCAATATATATATATATATATATATATATATATATATATATATATATATATATATATATATATATATATATATATATATATATATATATATATATATATATATATATATATAAATATTTAGTGTCTTGGTATGTGTAATACAGACTTGTCACAGGAAGATTTTCTTAGGCCTCTTAAGAAAAATTAAGAGGGATCTAAATTATTGCATCGTAAAACATAATGTGACGATCTAATGCCTGCAGTGATGATACATTTTCTCTTTACACTCCAACTACTACTTCTTTTATTTCCCTACCAAAAAACTATAAATGTTGTGTCTTCATTGCTTATTTGTTTTCTCTGGAAACGAGAGAATTCCCTGTCTGACATCATAAGCACTAAGGTTTAATTCAAAGAAGAGATTATAACGGATTGTAACCGAATAATTGTAATGGAAAATGATTGTAAAGGAAAAGAAACAATACTCTAAAAGTACCCAATTAGTTTGATGTTGAAGAAATAATAACAAACACACTGTGACTACCTCATACCTTCCATGACGATACAGCATTCTGACGCCTGTAGCCAAGGCCGTATCCAGGGGGTGGTGTGCTTGATTTCGACTCCCTCATAAAATTTTTGTTCGACTTATACAAAAGTAACAAAATCACATTTAAACAAATTTGTGTTGAATTTTGCACATCTTTTAGCCCCCCACCCAAAGAAAATATCCCATATTTTTCTTTGGGGATATTTTTACACATATGGCCCTACATACGGCTACTACTTCTCTTCCGTTTATTTTCTAAAAATTATAAACTTCGTTTCTCCTACTAGTTAATTGCTTTTTTATTTTCTCCGGAAACAAGGGATTTCTTTTATTTTACAATAATGCTCAGCGCTCATACTCTCTGAGATGTAATTGAAAAAGAAATGATTCTAACATAGCAACGAAACAATACCCTAGAGCTGTGATTCCCCACATGGGGAGCAGGCCCCACTGGTGGAGCATGGTAATATTTTGGTGGGTCAGGTGCAGGACGTGCGCCCTTTGACTGACTACACTCTAGACTAGTAGAGCTTTAATTTTGAAAAAAAAAATTACATTTTTCGTGTGAATAGAGTCATATTCATATGCATTTAAAAAGCAAAAAAGCGGCATGACAGTACTGTAATAACGTCAAGCATTGTATTAAAGCCATTTATATATATATATATATATATATATATATATATATATATATATATATATATATATATATATATATATATATATATATATATATATATATATATACATATATATATATATATATATATATACATATATATATATATATATATATATATATATATATATATATATATATATATATATATATATATATATATATATATATATATATATATATATATATATATATATATATATATATATATATATATATATATATATATATATATATATATATATATATATATATATATATATATATATATATATATATATATATATATATATATATATATATATATATATATATATATATATATATATATATATATATTATATATAAAAGTGTGCTTTGATTCAGTTTTTTGATTTTCTTGTGTATTTTCTCAAGCCAATCCAATTATTGCTTAAGCGTCAGTCAGAAATGGAAACTAAATAATCACGCCTTTTTTTGGCTATTATATTCATCCGTGGTTGTCATAGAAGACTTTAAGGGGATTTGATACCTTAAAGTAATTTTGCGCACCTCAGTGCCGGCTGACCGTTTCAAAGACAAAAAGTTCATTTGAGAATTATCCCAGGGGTATAGTCATCATCGAGAGCTATTGAGAATCTGTGGTTTTTGGTTGAAACAAAAATAAAATTTTACATCCCTGGGTTGGCAAGGTTTTCAAGCAAAGTGGGTAGCGCCACAGGAAGCTCCGAAAGCTGTACAATTGCTAAAATCATATTTTATTTGAGCTGATTTTCAGCGTTTTCCAAGCAGGTATTCTTGAACATTTATATGGGCGCCCATTTCCTGAACTTAGTAAAAAAAAGACTTTATTCGCACTTTCTAATAATGCAAGTTTCATTAAAACTGAGTATCTCTCTCTCTCTGGCACATAAAGGGAGAATTTAATTGGTGTTTCTAAGATTTCTGGGAAAATAGGTGTCGACCTTTAGTTTTCTGTCGTTTATTCGGATCTCTTATCTTATCTCTACAAGTTATGGCAAGACAGCCCAATCAATTCTACATAGTTTTGCCACACAATCTAAAAAAGTTTATATGTTTATGGACGAGAAAGGGTGATCCTTCAAGGTATCGAATACCTTTATTTATGCGTATGTCAGAAATGGAAGCTAAATAATCACACCTTTATCCCAAGCTGTTTTATTAACTTGTGTTTCTTGTTGCGAATTTTAAGCCAGAATGAAAGAAAAGGGTGACGTTAAACCTTAAAACGAACAGAAATTATTCCGAATATCCTAATTCCCAATCCTAATTCCCAGGGTATGAACGCTAAGAATTAATAGTGTTCTATTGAAAGCATTTACGGGTGCGACAAATGTAGTTAATGGGTAATTGCAAGTGTTTCATTTACCGATTACCTTTTAAAACATTTAAACTGAAATTTTATTATTTATATAGTGAATCCGCATCAATAAGCTCTTCTATTCTTGAGTCATTATAATAACTACTTTTTATACCACTCCAATGGGCCTCGTTTTTGAGTAGTCGTCCTTATTGCATTGGAGACAAAGTCTGAACTTTAGCGCAAATAACGGGGGTTGAGGAGAGGGCGGCCCGCCCACATGTGCGGAATAATTTATCTGTGTTTCAAGCTCTAATTTCACTTTTCACCTTATTTTGAAAAAATAAAATGATTTCTGTTCGGTTTTAATACCATATCCAAGGTTACCGTAAATATGAGAATGGCCTCTTTCTTGAAGCCCTTGTGTCTACATCTAAGTTTAATTATTGCCGATTATTCGAAAAAAAAGCTTATTTACAGTATTTCCTTTTCGAACTAAAGTGAAGTTTTCCAAAATAAACTATCGTTAGCGCAATAAGAGAGGGGCTTCGTTTCCTCAGCACCCTCACTGCAATCTCCATTCCATATTAGCCCATATATTCTTCCTAATTAAGGGAGGTCAGAAGTTAAAATTGTAACCATCTGAATATCTACTCAATTTGCCTGAGGAGCCACTCTAAAAAAGTTTGAAAATATAGGTCTGAAACATCTTTTAAGGCATTAGGATCTCCCAAAAAAGAGCACTGGATCTTTGAATTTTCATTCAAAGATGAAAGCAATAATAAAAGATAGCAATAATTTGCTATAACTGGCCTGATACGATTATCCCAGAAATAAACCCACCTGCATGGCTATCCTTTTCTGGAAAAATAAAACATTTCACATTTTGTAGATAGTGGATTTAGGGTTCTCATACATGTTAATTTCACTTTTAATTTACCTTAAGATCAGTCCTTTGTTTTGGGGAATTTAACCCTTCATTTAAAATAGTAAAAACTCTGAGGGCTCCCAAATTGTTGGAGGGTAACTTTAAATTCACTGGAATTCACATATATATTTTCATAATAAAACATAGATTTTTTTGTTCTATATATTGTGATTAAAATTCCTTTTTCCTGGAGTTTCGGCTACTATTAGCACGAGTTGCTCCTTACTTACGCCTCGTTACGAAGTATTTTTGATAATACTAATGTATGGAATGTTTATCATGTAAATTGGCGTTCACGTGCACATAAAGCAAGACTTCTATATCTGTACATGTACGGATGGCCATGCACTTGTTTAGGCACTGAAGTCCAGCCAGACATGTTTGGGAAAACCACTCTTATGAGGAAACGATAAATATAAATATGAAGTCATAGAGACAGAGTTCTAGACTCTAAAACTGGATGGGTAGGCTTATCTGTAACTTGTTGCACGCAAATATCGGATTTTACATAGGAATTGCTTGGATATTGATGTCTTAACAGCTAAGTGTATGGACATGAAGGTCAACTCGCTTGTTAATGCAGCTCATTGACCGTTCTTGACATGAATTTCCCGCTGTATGTATATTTCATCCCCCCCTCTCCTTCATTTAAGCCATGGTTAGGTCATCCCAGTTAACTCAGCCCTCAGTCAATTCACCCCTCGTTTAACTCAACCCCCATTCAATCTATCCTCCAAGTCCCAATCTCCACCCCCATTCAAATCAGTCCCCGTGAAACTCAATCCCACCGAACTCAACCGCATTTCAGATCGACCCACATATTAAATTTACTATCTTTATAAACGAGAAATAATTTTGTATTTATTTTTTTTTCTCGAATACAAAAAGGAACATTGCTAAGTATAAAATACTAAGTGTAATAATTTTGTAATTATTTAGCTATTTTTTTCTCGAATACAAAAAAGAACATTGCTAAGCATAAAATACCATGTGTAATTAGTCTGTTAATAAACTGGCAAATAAAGAACCTCGACTATAAAACGTGACAAGACCAAGGCCGTATCCAGGGGGGGGGGGCACCCGGTTTAAACCCCCCCCCCCCCCCCGAAATTTTTGACCGAGTCGGAAATTAGTCTAAAAATACTTGTAAAGACAAAACCTTACCAGAAAAAAAATATGCTCCCACACTAAATCCTATTGTATTTTGTGGGTAAACGGTGCTTATCAGCTTACGCAATTATGTAACCATAGGTAACCCCATGTTCACCTGACCTTGCATAGTAGATTAGGGTTAATATGCGCTATTATCCCTTTGTATTTTGTGGAATACAAAAATCCTATTGCAATTTTGTGGGTAAAAGGTTGTGATCAGCTTACACAATTAGGTAACCCCATGTTCGCCTTATTATGCAAGGTCAGACCTTGCATAGAAAATTAGGATTAATGGGGGCTCGAGGTAAATGTTATAAGAGTGCAAGATTGTCAGTTCAGTTCAATTTCAGACTTGGATAAGAGAAGAGCGATTTTCAACATGAAGAGGAAGTGTGACATTACGACGTTTTTCGCGCCCAAGCGGACCAGGGATGTTTCTGACAGTGGTGTTAGCGGGACATCTGCGGAGCATTCATCTACACCCTTGGATCTGAAGGGCACTGGAGCCATCTTTGAAGCTTCTGAATTACGGACCCTGGAGCCAACCACGACGCAACACGCCACCTGCACCAACCCAGTCTGTGTTGTTGTTTGCAAATGACATCGGTCGTTTTGTCAACAAATCATCCAGTCTCGATGCAAATTCTAAACTACGTTTGCTGAAGAGCCCTTGGACTCCAGATATCTCCTACATTTTTCAAGTGTCCGAAAACGGAAGCTGAAGTTTCAGTTAACTTGGCTCGCTCGTTTCAGTTGGTTGTTCTACTCTCCGTCTGAGGACGCTACTTTTTGCAGATTTTGCGTCCTGTTCTCGTCAGAGACAGCTGGCAAAGGCTGCCACCAGCGCTTGGGGAATCTAATCACCAAACCATTCAGGAACTGGAAGGATGCGATAGAGTGCTTCACAGCTCACCAACAAGCAGAGTTTCATTGAAACTGCATCGTATCGGCTGAAAACTTCATTTCTGTCTCGGAGAAAAGGCGGGACAATATCGCGATTCAACTAGACTTGGCTTGAAAGCGCAGGTTCAAGAAAATCGCCAGAAGTTGCGACCAATTGTTGAGACGGTGATATTTTATGGGCGGCAACAGCTTGCCCTTCGTGGTACTAACGATTCCGGCCCCGTTTCAGTCTCGGATCCAGAACCTTCCCACAATGATGGCAACTTCCGAGCACTACTGCGGCTGAGGGCGAGACATGGTGACGATGTTCTGACGAACCATCTTCTTTCTGCGGCTGGAAATGCCACATATCTTTCTCCCATCATCCAGAATGGTGTTATCGCCGCATCCGGGGAGCTTCTTCAGCAGTCTATTGTGAAAAGAGTAAACGCAAGTCCATGCTTTTCGGTGCTTGTCGATGAAACGGCGGACGTTTCGAACAAGGCGCACCTGTCTGTTTGCGTCCGCTACACATTCAAAGGGAACCTGCATGAGGACCTCCTTGGTTTTACCCCAGTTTCTGATTTGACTGGGCAAGGTCTGGCTTCATCAATCCTGCGATTTCTCGAAAGCCTTGGTCTTAATCTGAACAAGATGGTTGGTCAGGGATATGACGGTGCAGCAGCGATGAGTGGGCATCTTAGGGGTGTAAAGGCTGTTATACGTGAAAAGCATCCGAAGGTGCTTTACATCTATTGTAGTGCGCACAGTCTCAACATGGTCATCTCTTCTGTATGCTCTATTCTGGCGTTTAAACATTTCTTCGATGTCTTTTCACAAGTCTTCATTTTTTACCATACTTCCCCACACAAGACAAATAATTTAAAAGAGAAGATCAATGAAACACTACCGGATTCGAGGACACATGCTATAACCCGACTCTGCGAAATAAAATGGGTGGAGCGCCACGATTCAGTCGTGCGTTTACTTGAGCTACACTGACCAATCGTGCGATCCCTGGAAGCTCATGAAGAGAACGGAAATGCAAAAACTTCTATAAAAGCAGCGCAGTTGCTGGAGACGATGAACCAATCGCAATTTTTGTGTGTCTCCATTTGTTCAAAGAGCTTTTATATCTTACACTTCCACTTTTCAGGACTCTTCAGTCAGTTGACTGTGATTTGGCAGCTGCATGCAGGCACATGAAAACTGTCCTTTCAAAAACAAAGGAAATGCGAGGAAATGCTGCTACTGCTTTCACGTCTATTTTCGACGAAGCTCAGCGTTTTGCCAGCGAATTAGGACTGGAGATGACTCGTCCAAGGACGAGAGGTGACCGGAGTATGCATGTAGACGATCCAGACCTTCTCAACCACTATAGAACTTCGCTCTTTATTCCTTTCCTGGACCACTCCACTTCCGAACTGAAACAACGATTTGTGCTTCACCAGAAACTGCTGTCAAATCTCAGCGTCCTTTCTCCTGCCAAAATTGTTTCTGTCGATCTGAATGCATTAAACCTGGAATCATTGGTTGATTTGTATGGCGATTTTCTTCCCGAGCCAAACTGTCTGAAGCACGAAATTGAGTTATGACGTATCAAGTGGGAGAATATTCCGGCATCAGAGAGGCCCACTTGTGCTGTGTCTTCGCTTCAGGCATGCGACGCCACCTTTTTTCCAAATGATTTTCTTCTTCTGACTGTTCTTGCGACGTTATCAGTTAGCACTACTACTCCGGAAAGAAGTTTCTCAACGCTCAGATGGCTCAAAACCTAGCTGAGAAATTCAACAGGCGAAGAACAATTGAGTGGCTTAGCCCTCCTTGTAGTCTAGAGGGACGTTGACATCTGCCCTGACAAGGTCATCGACATTTTTGCCGGGAAGAAAAATCGTCGCCTGGATTTCGTTTTATAGATATTTGTCCTTACTTTTAGCTAAAAAAATAAATAAAATAAAAAATATATAGACTACTTCTGCTATTTGGCTTCTTTTTGCGTTCTGTTTTTTTCTGTCTGAAAAAAAAATTAGCTTGTAGTATTTAACTGTATGTAAATACTTGTCTTGTTTTTGCGTTTCTAGAAAAAAAAAAAAAAACCTTAAAGATACGAAAGTATGCCTAGTGGACGCGTCCTCGTTCGCAAGGGGAGGACTAACGGTCTCGAGCTAACGTAATGTTGCTTGAGGATTTTAGACAAAGTCCACGAGAAAAAATCGGGTACCCCCCCCCCCCGAACAAAAATCCTGGATACGGCCCTGGACAAGACCAATACGATCTGACCGGATCTGACCCATCCGAGCAGCTAAGGTAAAGGATATTGAAAAATGTCTAAATTTATGATAAACGAAAATGAAGAACAAAGAAGTATACCTTCAGAATACTAGTGTCAGCAAAAATTACACCGATTCAAAAATAAAAGTGAAGAACAAAAACATTTCCGGCTCCTAGATAATCGGAAGCAAAAATTAAAACAAGTCAAAACAAAAGTGAAGATCAAAGAAATATGCGGTTACAACACATGCGACAGCAAGGAGTAGAACGAATTAGAAATGAAAGAGAAGAACGAAGAAATACGCCGCTAAAAGATATGCCAAAGTGAGAAAAGAGAGATATGCCGTTAGAAAATTAGCCGCGGTGCGAATCACAAGCGACAGCGAGAAAGCGAGTATGACTGGCCACAAAAACGATCTGAATAGGTCATAACCTTAGGAAAGAATTCGTATTTTTCCCAGGGTGGTTGTATCGAACCTGTGGTGACGTCATGAAATTAAGAAAAGGCTCAAACTGCCTACAGTTAGAAGACAAGCGACACTGAGGATCCATACATAGAAGCGTGTCGCTATATATAAACACACACACACATATATATATATATATATATATATATATATATATATATATATATATATATATATATATATATATATATATATATATATATATACGTGTGCGCATGTTTGTGTGTGTATGGTTGCTGTCCACCAATATATAAATCATATCTCTAAGTTTAAGTGAAAGAACTTGGCAGTCCTTTGCAAATTGTCTTTAGCTTTTTTTTCAAAATTTTGTTCACGATTTTCCTCGCCTCTCAAAGTTTGGATTTGATGTTTTATGTCGTGACGATGTCAATTTACATATTTCTGTGGCGATGTTTCGTAGCAGGCTCCAATTCGACAGTTTATCTTTAGCTTTCAATAGATGACATAACTTCAATGTCTTGCAACCTTTATAATACAAGGGTTGTCACACTGCTGGTGGCAGATTTACAAGATTCTGTGCCTCACAAGAATATTCCAGTCCTGTCTCTATCTCTGCCTATTCTTCCATTGAGCCAATACTTAGATTTACGCCCTTGCCTCCGGTCAAATCTCACAGTATTTATTCCTCGGGTGCATAGTGTGATTGCCTTAGTGTGCATGGGCGTAGGGAGGGGGTGGGGACTGGGGGGGCAGCTATTCCCCCCTACACCTTCAAATTTACATTAGATATGGCTGAAAAAGCAGATGGTTTGGAAAAAGCAGTTGATAAAACTCCATCACACTATCGACGGGCGCCCCCCTAGACAATATGCTGCCTACGCCCATGTTAGTGTGTATTTCAAAAATAGTAATAATATAAAGAATATGCGGCCTATGAATATGATAGCTTTAAAAGAGAGATGTCGGTCATTGTGATTTCTGGGTCAACTTATCTCGCTCAAGAATCCTTCCGTCTGCCTTAGCGAGTGGGGTCACCCACTTTCCTCCACCTGGTGTACTTTCAGAGTGCCTCATGTCCCGCAGAGTCCTGCCACGCTTGAAGGAACCCTTTTCCAATTACGCCACACGTGGGATAGTCCTCGCAACGACTGGAATAGTTCTGCTATGTTTGGTATACTTTTGCCACGCTTGGCGCGCGCCACTAGGTGTAGTATAGAGGAGTTCAAAAGTCACAACCTTAGCGCCTATTTTTGAACAGCCCTGTTTATACCTCCTCCATTTTGTACTTAATTGAATATTTTCATATTGTCGGTCGTAAATAGCAAAAGTGCTAGTGAACCATATCTGGAAAACTTTTTTTTTTTTTTTTTCGTCATGAATTTCAGCAAGCAAAATGAATAAAACCAAATCTTAGGAAATGGGAATTAATACAGGCAGAACAGGCATTAACTCTCCCAAAAGTATACAGAAAGTGCCAAATTTTAACTGTTTTTCTCCTCTTTGCTATAGTGAAACTTGTCAAATACTTCCATCCCCAATGTCGCCTCAATTTATTATAGACCCTGGACAACATGCCTTTTACCGAACTAATTGCGCTTTTTCTTCTTTGCCACTAAGAAAGGTTTCCTAAACGGTTAAAGCAGGCAAAACCGGTTATATCCGTCTGCTTCTCTATTATCATCACCAATTACAATTATTAGATATACTTGCTTGTGTATTGCCGTTCTTTTCATATACTATTTGTATTTATTCAAATAATAAATATATGAACCTCTCCTAATAACATTTATGTGCTGCATCACGCCAACTTTTTTTTTTAGTTTTAACCATCTTTGACTCCTGTTGAAGCTATCAGCAATAATCCTGACTCAATTTTCCACAATTTTTTCGGCCTGAGCCTTCATAGTAGGGATCCCTGTCCCACTATTGGAGTTTCATTTATAGAATGTTTTCTGGGCCATCCGAATCCCTTTTTGGAGTACAAGATTATTTTGAAAGTCAGTGAAATAGAAAAAAAAATATTGCAGAATGATGTAAGAACCCTCGACACGAGACTTTAGTTTCGGACCAAAACCCCCCTCCCTGACCACTTATCTAAGTGGATCGCCCAACAATATTTGAAATTTTATGCATAATTGTGAGGACCGTAACCATTAGGGGTAGAGCCCCTAGTCTTCATCTATTTAAGCATTTTATTACTTTGGCGAGTTTACCTACTCCGTTCCAAATTTTAGTCCCCCTCCCCCCAAAAAAACTTTTGAGAACCAGCCTAAGTTTTTTCGGTTACTTTGTTGATCTTCATTTTTGGACCGGAAAGTGGTTTTGCTAAAAGCTATTAATAAAAAGCCATTCTCTTTTTTTTTGCTCAAGACGACTCCTACCTTCCAAAAACAGATTTTGATGTAGCCTTGTATGGACTGCAAAAAATGCCGGTCCCTTATGCATTTCCTTCGATTATTTATCTTTATCAAAGCTGGTTTTCCTGTAAGCAAAAAAAAAAAGTGTTGGACAAACTAATTTGGTACCCAAACCAGATTCTTTTTTTTCTTTCTTTTTTTTATTGCGGGGGTTTTCAATATTACTAGCTCTGGATAAAATATTTTCATTTGACGGATATAAAAACAGGGGATTATTTATCTACTTAACTATTTTTATGTCTGTAATTTAAAGGCTTTATTTCCATCATTCTAGAGTTTATTGCAACATCACGTCTGAATTACACAAGTCATGCCATAAAGACAAACTATCATGGCACGTTTGGTAGTCTATAGTCCGAGTAAAACCCGAAATTAGCTTTAATATGCCGTCTTTCAGGTGCTTTTGCCAAAAATAACAATCAGTAAATCTAGATTTGTATGCATATTAAAGATGCTGAATTGTGGAGCCTACTATAATGAGAAAAAGTGAAAATAAATCCAAGGTCCCTTTTATGACTACAGTGATAGTTATTGACTGGTTCATCATTATAAAACCCATAAAAAAAATCATGCCATGAAGGGGGGACAAGTGTCATGGCCTGCGTGACATATAAAACTGCCTATTAAAAAACAATGTGTAAGGTAGTATTACTTTTTAATAAAAGTATTACTTTAGTAATAAAAGTAAACTTAGTAATAAAAAGATTAAAAGTATTACTTTTTAAGTTAGTTTTAAAGACTGAATTACTGAATTTTGTAAAGCCTACTAGAATAAAAAGGAAAAAGTAAAAAGTCATACCACGAAGGGAGGGCGGGGTCAATGGGTGGGTGACATATGGAATTGCCTATTTCAAAACTATGTGTAAGGTTGTATTACTTTTTTTTGGCGGGGCGGGAGGAGGGCTATTGCAGTTTTACTTTATAGGTTTATTGATATATTGACATGCTTGCATTAGCTTTCAGGAATTGAAGTAAGCATATTCTTTTGTATTTTATTACATATTGTTTGGCAAATCTTTTATAAGACATGTCAGAATTGTTCAATTATCTAACATTGAAAAATCCTCATTTACACTTCTGTCCCACTTTTGTGGGTTATAATGAAAGACAAGTAAGGTCGTCCCTGAATGAGGTGCAAAGAGAGCATAAGGAGGCATTTATTGAAAACTCGAACTTCATGAGAGGGGGCAAAGAGTGAAGCTTTGAAAGATTGAGGTGGAGACCAGGTTGCTTAGGGCTGCAGTGAGTTGTTAGTAGTAATAATAAGAGTGAGAATCAAGGTTGTGAACAGGGAGGTTTGGTTTTGAACTCCTCCCCAACCAAAATTTTTTTTATCCGACTCGTAAAAATTTATCAAAATATATATAAAGCAAATTTTTAATGCGTTTTTAAATTGAATTTGTAAATCCCCTTCCCCCACAAAAAAATTTGAATATACCTTAGATTGGAATTGCCAAAAACCGTTTGCCAAGCTGTTTCAAAGCGGGGGATAGCAGGGCTTGGATGTTGAATTACATTATGATCCTGCCTATTTACATTACTCTGCTAAATAAAAAAAAGAAGAGATGATAATAACCAAAAAAATCGAAAGGATGATAATAACAACCAGTGAAAAATAGAAGAAAACAATACAAAACCTCCCGCCGAGACCTCCACTTGACCGTCTTCAGTGAAGAATAAAATATTGAAAAATACAGATATTACAGGATAATATACAAAAGACAGACATTAAAACAAACACTAGAATTAAAAGTTACTCATTGAGCATTACTTGGAAACGGCCTTCTTTTAATTTTTAAGTGGTTTTCGAAATATTTGCCTTGTTTTCTTCTATTTTTCACTGGCTGTTATTACCCTCGTTTTCTCTTGTTTACGTTTTTTTTTGTCATGCTTAGCCAGTGTGGTCTTATTCATTATTCATAACTCTGCTGATCCTTGCTTAGGAAACAGCTAAGCCGACGGTTTCTGGCAATTATCTCATAAGTATATAATATCAGATACGCCCTTTAGGCATTGCGAATACACAAACGTTTTCCAATGGTTACTATATTTAAGCTTAAAACCCTAAAATTAAAGTTGCTAGGTAGTAGGTGATAAGAAATGGTATAATAACATTAGTAAACTAATCACAGAGCAAATTAATACTGATGTAAATTAAATAACTAAACAAAAATAATTAAGTTGAAATTACAGCTTCAGAATTGGAAATAGGTAAATGTGAAAAGAAGTTGAAGTTGCTATGAAAGAAGAGACCTGTCCTGATAGTTTTGTGTTTCTATAATTTTTAGAACTGTTATCTATTTAATAGAATATAGAATAAGCTGGCCACTGTAGACTGTAGCGTCTTCTTTTTCCAAAGATGAAACACATTTGATGCCGCCATACTGACCCTGGGAATATACGTCAGAACCTTAGTTTAGTTGTTAATGGTCGGACAAAAAAAAATATGTTTTCCCATTGGCTTCTCGTGATGTGTACATCAGTATCGCGCGTGCGTGAAGGCGGAGTATGAATCTTTCGTGATCCAAAAATATGTTTCACATTTTTTTATCGATACTGTATATTCTGTCTACTGTGAAGCTGGTCAAAGAGCCTGTCGAATGACAGGTATAAAATGAAAAAAAACTCTTAGCGTATGCTCTTTTGTTAGGATCGGATCAAAATTGTATGTCTTGCCCTAAAAAAAAAAAAAAAAAAAAAAAAAAAAAAATGGAGGTTGCCTTGTCCCCAACAGCCTGACAAAAGTGTCCATGAGAGTTTTAGCTTGATACCCTAGGCGGAAAGCGGAAACTAGGTAGATATACCAAAACTATAACTTTCGAATTGCGAAGAGAAAATATGCTCCCCTCCGTCTCTTTTAAATCGAATTCTTTATGCACGTCCAGGACTAAAACTGTCTAGTAATTTTATTCCCCCAAAAATATATTTTCAATATTTTACTTATAACTGACGGAAAGACCTAACTTCAGGCTAGAATCCATGACCCCAAAATTGGTCGTCTCTGCTACCTAAGGTAGCCGTGCTTGTTAGTTGGTTTAATACATTTGGTGTGTTAATATATGCAAATAAACGGGTTTCCCGTAAACAGATTTTCTCCAGAAGCCACCTCCCCAGTTATATAAAGGAAGATGTTCAACCTATCTCTGCAAGGATCTTGCCTATTCAGGGGGTTTCTGAGTCTGCTGGGCGCGCTTGATATGATGTTTGGTATTTCAAGACACAGACACTTTTCATGAAAGAAACAGATAAACTAAGAGTTCTCTAAAAACTTCATTGAGCACTTGCACTGTTTTCAATCAAGCCAATCATGGTTATGAAGCAGTATTAATAGATGGCTTGTATAGAATGGCGCTGCAATATAAGTGAGAATGCGCTAAAGCCACATTTTTCTCTTTCTTTTTTCGAAAATGCAATGAATTTTTAATTTTTCAAAAAATGTGCTAATTTGAAGAGTGCAATTTACAGGCACTTTCAAAAAGCGTTTAAATGGTACAAATCCACAATTTGGTAAGACTATTATGAACTGGCATCAAAGAACGATCCTCGCCAGTGTTAATTGAAATTCGTAAAAGCCTGAACTTCGAAAATAATATATACATCAATGATTTTAAGATTATGATGCTGCCAAATATGTAAAATCTGTGAGTTTACCGATGCAAATAAAATTTTATTAGCACAAGAAATGTGAATAAGTTTAGGGAAACAGTAGGAAAACCCTAACTAAGAGGTGCAGTATTAATAAAAATTATTCCATCAAATTCATCATGTCCAAGAACCGAGAGAAAAAAGTTTCAGCTCTCCATCTGCCAAGATGCGAAATTTATATTCTTCTCCTGTAGGATGGTCACGGGTGTGATTCAATTCAATATTCAATACAATTCAATACACAATTCAACACAATACAATTCAATTTACAATTTATCCATTTTCTCTCTTCACTTTACTGGTGTTTTCTCAATCTTTGGGGGGGGGGGGGGTATCGGAATAATCAGGGTCTGGCACACATGTCTAATTTTGTTCTGTGAAGTTCATCAGTTCTAAAAGGATTTTTTTTTTTCGATTAGCCCATTTCTGAACACGCACTAAACTAGCAAATTAAACCATCTTATATCTTTATGTGGGTAAAAATTGTATATACATATATATATATATATATATATATATATATATATATATATATATATATATATATATATATATATATATATATATATATATATATATATATATATATATATATATATATATATATATATATATATATATATATATATATATATATATATATATATACACACTGTGGATTGAATTTTTAGTGAAGTAAGTTTATTTTCTCTTAATATAGTTCAGAGGCGCCAATTCACAAATTGACTTGCCCAAAAAATTAAATCAATTTAAATCATCTAAACCTAGAAAAATTACACACGAAGATTTTTTATTGTATGAATCAGGGTATGGGGGATCTTATTTTCGCAGGAGGATTCTTAACAAGGGTGGGTGGGTAATACGTGAAACACAGTTTTATGTCTAAAATTCACTTAACCGGGTGAAGCTGTGTCCCCTGGTGCTGAGAACCTGTACCCAAAAATCGTAAGCATCTGAAGAATCGGGGGGCACGAGTTCGAAACCCTAGCCCACTTCCTGCACATCGATTTTCTGTTCAGATTTGACTTTTAAAAATAGACTAAATAAAAATGAAACAAGTGTGAAAAATTTAGTTCTTTGGAGGAGGGCTGTAGTCCCCTATCCCTCGTCAAAACAGTTACGGCTATTGTGAATAGTATTAAAGCTGAATGCGATTTTGTTTTAAGTATGCTCGAACTGCTTCTGGCTAAGTCCGATCTGCTAATATATAGTTGTATGCTAAATAATGGTCGTATGTTTTGAATAAGCAAATGAACAGAAAAAAACTGAGTAAAAAATGTAAAAACATCACCACAATAATTTTAGTATTTAATGGGCGAAAGGTAACATTGCTTCTTCAACGTTTTAATGGTAATGAGGCGCCCTTGATGCGATACCAAGTTCGATGGCGCCTAGCTATCGATTTGTAAATATGAGCCTTTCAGAGACTAATCTGGTGAAGTTAACTTTCGTTATTGCATTTTCCTTACATTATTATTACTTGCAATTATATTGTAACTTATCAGTTTTGCAATTAATTAAGTGATTGCAAAATAAATCAACTATTAATTAATTAATTACCAATTAAATTACTATTACAAAATTCCTTATCGTTTTTTTTTTTTTTTTTTTTTTTTTTTTTTTTTTTTTTTGTATTAAGAAGGTGTAAGTCAAAACCCTGAAATTATACAAAACAGGTAAATTAGGCTAAATCAATTTAAATGAGCTATTTTAAATTTTTTCGGGGGAAATTTAGCATAGGAGCACTTCCTTGAATCTTAGGTTTACTATAAAACAAATCTTAATTAAATTTAATATCAAACTATACTAACAGAAACGTCTCCTAAAAGCATTGGCTGCTAAAGAAAACGACAAGATGCATATTCGTCATTGAATTCTAAAAAAAAAATTCTAGAAGCCAAACATACCAAGTTCATTCAAAAGTAAATTTAATAGCCTTTCCAAGGCTCGGAAATTGAAAAAAAAATAAAGTAAGCAACAAATCTTTTATTTGAATTTTCTATGTACTTCACGAACATTGTTAACTCGGCCTCTGAACGTTACATATTTACTTTGCATTGAAGTACATAATATCAAGTTTACTATATAATATTATAGAAAAATGCATTATGCTTCTTTGTTACAATTAAATAAAAAAAACAAGTTTTTTTAACTGAAAGTAAGGAACGACGTTAAAACTTAAAACGAACAGAAATTATTCCGTATATGAAGGGGGCTGTCCCCTCCTCAACGCCTCGCTCTTTACGCTAAAGTTTTTTTATTGTTTAAAAAAATAAAGTTGTGAGAAAGTCAAACTTTAGCGTAAAGAGCGAGGCGTTGAGGAGGGACAGCCCCTTCATATACGGAATAATTTCTGTTCGTTTTAAGTTTTAACGTCGTTCCTTACTTTCAGTTAAAAAAACTTGTTTTTTTTATTTAATTTTTGAACGTTTTTGAATTAATGCAGGTTTTGATTTTGGCTCACCGTACATGAATAATTAAAACAAAATTTGCATATTATATTTGGTTAAATGGCTTTCTCGAAACTTGTTTAATTTTATTTACGAACGTTTTTATTAGTAATAAATATACGTAACTTAGAATTAACTTACGTAACGAACTTCTATATTCATAAATTTTTAACACGTATATTAGAGGGTTCGCCCCCTAGTCAATACCCTGCTCTTTAAACTATGTTCGAATTTTTTCCAGTTCTTTAAAAAAGACCTCTTAATCACAATCAGTTGATCAGTTGAAAAACTTGTTTTTTTTAATTTAATTCCTGATCTTTTTCTTTAATAATGCTGAGACATCCGGCGCCCCCTTCATAGCAATGTCCCTTCACCCATGCAAACTTCCTTCATGGAAAGATCCTTCCATATAGCCCCCGACCCTCTCCTTCCCCCACCTACCACAAAAAATATCCTCTGAAAAAGTCTGTATACTTCCCAATAACCAATACTCTATGTTAACATTGAGTAAAGTTCATAACTTTCAGCCCTCCCCCAGGGGACTTTGGGGGATCAAGTCATCCTAAAAGACATGTTTATCATATTTTCGACCATGCTGAACAAAATGGCTATCTCAAAATTTTGATCGGGTGACTTTGGGAAAAAAATGAGCGTGGGAGGGGGCCTAGTTGCCCTCCATTTTTTTGGTCACTTAAAAAGGGCACTAGAACTTTTAATTTCCGTTCCAATGAGCCCTCCCACGATACTCTAGGACCATTGGGTCAATACGATCACCCCTGGGAAAAAAAAAACAAACAAACAAAAAAATAAACAAATAAACAAACACGCAGCCGTGATCTTTCTTCTGGCAAAAAGTGGAAAATTGCACATTTTTGTAGATAGGAGCTTGAAACCTCTACAGTAGGGTTCTCTGATACGTTGAATATGATAGTGTGATTTTCATTAAGGTTCTATAACTTTTAGGGGGTCTTTACCCCTTTTTTTGAAAATCAGCCACATTTTCTCAGGCACGTAACTTTTGATGGGTAAGATTAAACTTAATGAAACTTATATATTTGAAATCAGAATTAAAATTTGATTCTTTTGATGCATCTATTGGTATCAAAATCCCGTTTTTTAGAGTTTCGGTTACCATTGAGCCGGGTCGCTCCTTACTTACAGTTCGTTACCACGAACTGTTTGAAAATACTAAAATATGGATCTGTTTGTTTCTATTAGTGTAGGCCTACTTCAAGAACTCGTCTAAGTTGAGAGACTAGAATTTAAACGCGCAGAATAAAACTGACAATTCTCCCTAACCAAAGACGCGTTTTTGGGAACGCATAGCGAGTTTGATGACTCAGAAGGCAGCCCGTACCACATTTTGTCACAAATATTTAAATATTTTCTATAAATTAATAAATCAATAATTTAATTGTTTATAATTTAATAGCTTATAATATAAATAACACTTTAAATGAAATACATTCAACTGACTGGCCCGATCGCCAGCCCTATATATTATTTGGGTCTCAAGATAATTGTAAGTTCCAATTTAGGTCTTTATATCAGATTTATTTTTGTCTTGTCTTGTAGACCAAATGAAAAGATGTAGGCCTATTATATAAAGACATGTTCGTTAGTAACGATAGAAAAACCCCAATTGTGTTTCTTAGTTTTCTTGCTCTAATGCAAAACTCATATTGTGCAACATAGGCCTACCGCTTTTTGAATTAGCAAAGCCTACCACGTCGACACTGTATTTTCTTTTACCTGTTATAGCCAAACTTACAGGTTAGTACTTGGTTGTGAATTTTGTTGACACCCATTGGATCAATGCCATTATTACCCAATATAGAAGAATTTTTATGCTAATGGGGAAATAAGGTTCTTGGTTATTTTTAATCGTTTAACGTGACTGACGAGACTGACTGACGGATCCCCCGCTTTTATAAATTGTATACACTACATGGTTCACACCTAGCTTGGCAGAAGTGTACCACGTGGTGAGCAAGGTTTGGCATTCTTGGCTGAAGGGCACTATGTTTGGTGGAACAAGTAGCTCTCTTAGGTATACAACAGATGAGGAAGGGAGGGGTACCCCTCGGATAAACGCTAAAAGAAAATTGGGCCCTGATTAAGCGTTACGATAATTAAGAAAAATTAAAACAATAGCCATGGAATTTATGGACACTTGTCTTGGAAGACCCCCCCCCCTTCTTTCTTGCGTACTTCCCTAATAAATACATATAACAGTATGACAGAGGTTAGATATGGACGGCATAGGAAGGCATTTTTAACTTTTTAATACACTAGGTTGTTATGTTATAAATTTTTGTGATAAATATCCTAAATTAAAAATGGAACTTTTCTCCTACATGCAAAATCTTTCGAAAGCAAACCTTAGCTGAAAAAGGAAACGCTAGGTTATCTATCTTTTGTTTATCTGTTAAATTTGGTCCCTTTTCCCTGAGTCCCTGCCAATCCCCAACACCCCCTCCAAAACACCACCTTCGGAATGAAATATTAAGCATAGGAAAAAAGCTTTAGATGACCTAAGGGGAGGCTAAAAGTGATAGTGTTCATTTTGGGATATCTGTATAAACATATTATGGACTTTTTTGTGTATTTGGCCGATTCCGGCGCATCAGATTCAGTCTAAGCATTCCTTTAACCTTTTGGAATAGGAACATAGTTCAAGGACAAAAAGAATCTTTCTGCCGAAACAGCCTGTCCCGTGCAAGATGAAATTTTTTTACGGGGGGGGGGGGAGATAATAAAAGTCTCTTCATACATCCACTAGATGTTCAGAAATTATCAAAAGATACAGGGTTTCCAGACTTTGGGAGGGAGTTTGAACTCTTCCTTACCCTTGCTATAGTCAGGGGCGGATCCAGGATTTTTTTTTTTTTAGGTGGGCGCAAAATAGGTTGATCCGATAAACTTGGGTTAGGAGCAAGTTTAATTAGCGCAAAATTCACTACTTTAGACTACGTTAGGGGGGGCACCTCCCGCGCCCCCTGGATCCGCCATTGGCTATAGTCTCTGGGCTTTCAGCATTAACCAAAGATGGTAAGCCCGTTCGATTTGGGTTTGTTGAATTCTTAATTTGGACTTCGTCTTAAACTAACCTTGATTAACTACTTCCAAATATAGTCTGGATTATCGATTGACATCAATCTGCTCTATAGATGTAGTTCATCTTTTTCTGAATCTTCTTATAAGTCTGATTCGCCGATTTCCTAATCGAGAATCCATCTAAAAGATGCTAATTCTGCTCGTGCTAATGAGGAAAAAATTTATGAATAAAAACTAATTTATAGCAGAACATTTTTTTCTAGCTACCAAGCCTTCAGCGCTGTTTCTCCAATGATATAGTACCTATTTGATTAAAATAAATAGGATAGTAGATGCTAAAGGAAGGAGGAGGGAGAGAAGCAAAGAGTGAAAAATAACATAAAGCAATGGTGCCAATTTAGGAAAATTTAAGCGGGGGGCGGGGGGTCAAAATGCATTTTCTAAATCTAGAGGGGAACTCGTTGTTTTGAATTTTTCAACAAAAATACCAAAAAAGACATTTTCAATGAAGATACCCCAAAGAAGGTATTTTCCAAAATATTGGAGGGGGAGGAAAAAATAAGTGAACATATGCCCCCTCCCCATCAGTGGTGGATCCAGGGGGTGAGGGGGGCGCCCCCTCCCTAAAGTAGTCTAAAGTAGTGTAATTTACCTAATTAACGAAATTGCGTTAATTAAACTTGCTCCTAACGCAAGTTTATCGGATCAACCTATTTTGCCCCCCCCCTCTAACAAATCCTGGATCTACCCCTGCCCTATCCCCAACTAATGCCACTAATAAAGGATAGATTTGATTTGGTGCAGATAGATTTGGCACAGGAAAATGGGTTCGCTTGCAAAGAGAAGGCTGCAAATGCCAATGTTTGATTTTGGAAATCCGTAAAAATAATTATGCTGCTTTTTATGGATTTGGTGTTTCTTGGTGTAGCAATTTGATTTAACCATTCCTTTTCCTCAAGGCATTATTCAGGAACTACTTTTGAGATTGATCCTTCTCTCCCTCTCTTTCAAGGGCGGGTCTAGAGTAAAATCTGGGGGGAGTCCCCATTTGACCAGGGCGCCAATGAGCAAAATCTTGGGTGGGAGGTAGCTAGTGTGACAAAGGTGTCAATAATTGAACAAATTTATTTAAAAAAAAACAGTGGAAAAAATAGATCCGCCAGTGCTCTCTGAATTACAAAGAAGCAGTAAAACATAAATCACCCTGCCAAAATAGCTTGGCCCCCCCAAAAACGTATTTGCACTATAGTCGATCCATCTCAAATGCGTATGGCTGATTTATTTTTTAGGAGGAGGGGGGGGGTTAATAATAAAAATCTCTTTGGATCCATTGCATTTTAAAAGCATACCATAATAATATGTTGAAATCTCACCTACACAGCTTTCCAGACTGAGGGAGTGTTTGGTCCTCCAGAATCCTCCTTTACCTATGCCACCATGTCTGAGCTTGGCCACTACTCAACACTAGCCAAAGAGTCCATTAGATCTGGATTTTTTGAACACTTAGGCTAAGTTTCGTCCAAAATCTACCTATTTGATCAGCAGTTCCAAATATAGTCAGAACTATTGATCGATTGATATCAATCTGTGCTGTAAGTGTAGGTAATCTTTTTATGAATCTTCTTATGATTCCGATTCGCTGGTTTTCTTAATCAAAAATGTATCTGAAAGATGCAAATTCTATGTATACTAATAAGGGAAAGTTTTCGTGCAAAATCAATGAATAGCAAAAGATAATGGGCTTCTTAGGTCTGAGCCTCGACCCTAAATGGGCTTACCCCACAGTAATGATAATAATTCAAAGCGATAAATATCTTCAGAAGAAAAACCAGGTTGTATGAAAATCAGTTGAAAATTAAGATAAGATCGTAAAACTTACGATGTTTCAAGGAGGACCCCCCCCACATGCCCTTTTTTTCTTGTGTTAAGAAATTATCTCTGCCGTTGCCATTTGAATTTTTAGTGAAGTAAGTTTATTTTCTCTTTGTATAGTTTGGAGGCACCAATTCACGAATTGACTAGACCACAAAATGAAATTTATTTCAATCAACTAAATCTAAAAAAATTGCATACGAAGACTGTTCTTTTGTGAATCACGGTACGGGGGGATCTTATTTCCACTGGGGGGGATTCTTAGCGGGGGTGGGTGGGTAATATGCTAGATACAGTCTTATGTCCAAAATTCACCTTACTGGGTGAAACTTCGTCCTCTGGTGCTAAGAACCTATAGCCAAAAATCTTGAAAATCCCAAGAATCGGGGGCGCGGGCTTGAAATCCTCACCCACTTCTTGCGTATAGATTTTCTGTGTGGATTGCCCAACATATCGAATAGGAAAATCCTCGTAAAATAGGTAAAATAGTAAAAGTTACGAAACTTCAAAGGTGACACCAGACCCTTCCCCCTCAACTATTTACCTTTCTACCCTTAATGTTCTTTTGCCTGAAAAAATATCTCTTGATTTTCCTTCAAAATGAAAGATTTTTTCCCCGTCCAGGTATCAAATTAATATCTCCATTACGGGCCCAAAAGCTTGGACGCTACACTACTTAATTTTGAAATTACTCCAGAGCGGAGTCGAACCCCCTATCTCTATCGTGACAGAAGATATTCTGACCTGAACGCCTCCGAGTAAAATAATTCCCAAAACAAAATTGAATCTGGGTCTTATTGAGCTGAAACGATTCCTAATAGCTTTTATTTATATTTAAAATAATTAATAACCATAAATCATAATTGATAATATAATAAAAAAAATTACACAAAAAAAATCATAAATGATTAAACATGTATGTTGTCAACTTTTTTGTTAGTTGTGTCACGAAGTCACGCCTTGAAATTTTATTCTTTAATATTTATTTGGACTCACTTATATAAATCAGAATTACGTGACATGAAACATTATATTAGTGCATGTAATGTATGTACGTATCAGTCCAGTCTGGCACTGATTTTGATATCACGCTGGGAAACAATTTGAAATTATATTCATTAATCAGCGGCTATCATATGTTCTATATGTCTTAATTCAGAATCATTGAGTTGGAGCATGCAACTCTTGTTTTTCTTACATCTACTGTCATGTGACCTTGTTACTTAATTGAATTTCAAGAACAAGTTTTTTCAAAAACGAGTAAACCAGTGAAAACACAAAACCAACCGCTAAATACAGGGTGTTCTCTTAGAAGCAGAAAACTCCATAAGCAGCCAAATCCGAAGACTAATTTATAAGGCTCCATGCCAATCAAGCTAGTAAGAAATTAGCTTGCGAACGAATATTAGCATGCGAGTCGACAGTGAGGGTAGTCCTTCTCTATGGTGTTGAATCGTGGCAGTAGCTTACGGACTTGCTCAAAGTAGCGCACGTATGTACTTTCGACGAGGTTTATGACAACCGTTGCCTACGTTAAATTTTATGCTTTGGGAAGTCAGATCAGACTTCGAACGACGATACCCATCTAAAATGTATCCACATCGACAAAATCCCAAGCGTCATCAAGGTTCCCCGGCTTAGCTGATTTAGACACCTTTTGTGTCGCCCCAACGAACGCCTTATTAAACAGATACGTCTCGTTGAACCTTTATCAACATGACGTAGAAGAAAAGGAGGGCAATTTAAAAATTTAGTGGTTGCTCGTTAGGCAAGATGTGGAGCCTACTGGAGGTCTCTTTATATTCGGCCACGAATGGGATAAGCAATAGATAAAGTTCCCGGAAGAATCGGCATGAGACGGTTCATCATGGAAGACCCCATTCAGAAGCTTTGTTTGGAGGTCGGGTGAGGACACCAGGCCCCACTGCAAGTTCAACTAAGTACATACAAACGATTACCAACCATATACTTGAGGGGAAGCCCACTTTCAGAAATTATATACAGCAGATGGCTCGCGCCAAGCGCGGCGCTAACTCTGCCAAGCGTTTTGGAAACTGTGCCAGGTGGATGGTACTGTGTGGCGCTAGTGGCATTCTTAGACATGCACCAGGCGGTGGAGAATTGGCATCCCGTCGATGATATTGATGATTTTTTGTGTACAATTATATTTCTCTAAAAAAAAACTCTTGCAACCTCAGTTTGCGGTACAGTGCTAGTTCTTAGAATTCTACAGATCTTGGAAAATATTACGAAATAGTTGATTTGAGCAAGTTTTGTAGATATATCTTGCGTAATCTGCAAAGCAATGATTTTGTTCGTTAAAAGTTTCAGGCTAACGCTTCTCTCTTTTTAAAGTTAAATTTTACTCGTTTTATTTCTTTTAAACATATACAATAAATTTTACAAAAATATCTTTGTTTAATTTAAACCATAAAACTAAAGAATCAATATGATTTTTTTTTTTAAATAGCACCTCAAATATTGGATTTAGTTCCTACTTCCCTTAAACTTTTCCGCGAAATATGTACAACTTAGTCACAGAACTAAAGAGCCGAAAGGTAGGGTGTCACAGGTATCTTTGAGAATTTGTACATTAAAATTCAATTACTTTCATGAAAATGAATAAACAGTATTTTTTCATTTTGGCAATTTTTTCTCGAAACAAATTTTTAGTTTTTGGTTACCAAAAGATACGGGAGTGTGTGGTCGAGAAAGCTGCTTGTAAACCTCTAATCAAGGGTTTTCGACCAATAAGATAATAATGGAACCCTAAATATTCTTCTCGACCTTTTCACTTAAGGAATGGCACAAAAAGCGCATTTTTTTTGTGCCATATGGTGCTTTACGATGTAATTAAAACAATTTTAAGAGGCACGTAGAGAGAGGCAGTAGTTTTTAAATGAACCATGAAGTAACTCTTGGCAATTTTGTGGTAATCTGTTAACCATGACATAAAAAGAATTAGAGATAAATTTTGATTCGCATTCTAACAATGCACTAACACGATTTCCCTCGTCTTTCACGTTGGAGGCCTAAACACCTCCAGCTGAGGATTTTAGCCTGTTATAAGTTGATTAAATGTGTTAGAATTTGTTCTCGTTGGAGTTTTGACCCTCTTTGGGCAAAACCACAGTTTAAGTATATATACGAACAGTGAAGAAAAGTGTCTTCAAAAATGATACGGATTAAAGTGCTCGGAAAAGGATTTCCCTCTGCACGTCACCAGGGTTACCTTTGGACATATTCTATGTCCAAAGGACATATTCCAATGGGCTGGGACACAATGACATAATAGGACAAATAAGGGAGATTTTTAGAAATTTGGGACGTAAAAGGGACATATTCTAGAACTTTGGGATATAAAAGGGACATATTTTGTAAATTTATGACATAAAACATAATAATCCCCGGCTGGATGGGCATTTTTTTGAAACAAAATGTCATTTTTCACCGAAGTAGTGTTAAAACTATCTAGCAATAAATTTATTTAACTACTGACTTTCTACTAATTTTTTATATTTTTATACTGTATTTTTCGGAGTTGCTTGCTCTTTCCCGAAGACAACTATCTGCAAACACTCTTGAGACTTTTTACAAGTTTGTATTCTTTCGCCTATAAACGTTTTTATTTCTCCTTGCTTTTAGGCTACAAGCAAGACAAGTGAGAAGAAGGCACCTTTTTCGTTAACAACCGCTTCCGTTATCCATAGGTCAGGCAAAAACATTTATCTATTTATCAAGTATTACCAGGGGCGTCGTTTGGGGGTGTCAAGGAGGGGCAATTGCCCCCCCCCAATAATGTGGAGAGAAAAATATTATACGTCCCATGCCCTTTGACTATCCAGATATGAGCCCCTTTTGCCCCCCCCCCCCCAATAAAAATGCTAGAGATTTGCCCCTGAGTATTACTAACTGAAAACGAAAAGTTAACAAAAGGAAAAATTTGGATTCTTAATGATCTGGAATCAATTTAGATATCAATAGATGTATCAAAAGAATCAACTTATTCTGCTGATTCCAAATATATAAAACTCGTTAAGTTTAGTGTTCCACATCATGTTTTACGGCCTTGATAAAATTTGCCAAATTTTCGAAAAAGATGAAATCTCCCTCCTAAAAGTCAAGGAATCTTAATGGAAATCACACCATCAGATTCGTCCTATCATAGAACCCAACTCTAGAGGTTCCAAGATCCTATCTATAAAATGTGAAATTTTGTAGTTCTTGCTAGAAGAAGGATCACGGACTCGTGTTTATTTGTTGTTGTTGCTTTTTCCAGGAGTGATCGTATCAAACCAATGGGGCTAGAATATCACGGGAGCACTCGTTCAAACGAAAACTAAAAGATCTAATGCTCTTTTTAAGTGACCAAAAAAATGGAGGATACCTAGCCCTAATTCAATGCCCTTTTTTCCTGAAAGTCGTGTGATGGAAACTTTGAGATAGCCATTTTGTTCAGTATAGTTTTTTGAGATAGCAATTTTGTTCAGTATAGTTGAAAGATACAATAGATATGTCTTCGGGGACGAATGACCCTTCAGAACCACCAGAGGAAGGGCCGCGACTTATGAAATTTGGCCATTGTTTACATTTCGAATTTTCTATAAGAAAGTATACCAACATTTTCCAAGGGGGGAAGGACCTCCTCTGGGGATAGATTTTCTACGGGGAGAATTTCCCATCGGGATGGAAGTTTCTGGGTTGAACTTTCCAGGACAAATTTACACGGGGGGAATTTTCCAGAATTCGTATACAAAAGTCATGTTATTTGTCTTACTTTTCCATTGTAAACGTGGAGATGCTTTGAGGGAATAGTCAGGGAGAAGTTTTCAGCGGATTTGGAATTCTATGGGGGATCTTTACGTGGACGATTTTCCACGAGAAATTTTCTTCGGGAGAAACTTTCCAATAGGGGGATATTTTACACACAGGAATATTCCCCAATTACCTCAAAAAGGGCCAGAAATTAAATAAAAACCAGTCTGTCTTCAAATAAAAGTATGCTAATGAGTATTTCTCAGACAAAATCGTAAGCAAAAAAATTCCTGTGAAGAATTCGCAGTGGGGATGGAACTATCCGGGGGTAATTTCCCTGTGGAACAATTTTACATGGGAGGAACTTTATATAGAGGAATTTTTCGTGGGGGATTTTCCATAAAGAGCGTGGATTTCCTGAGATTATCTGAAAAACGATCAGAAATAAATATAAAAAACTAATTTTTTCTGCTAAAAGTAAGGAGCGACATTAAAACTTAAAACAAACAGAAATTTATTCCATATATGACGGGGGCTCTTCCCTCCTCAGAACCCCCCTCTCTATGCTAACGTTCAACCTATTGTCTCATATCTTAAAGAACGATTCTTAAAACACAAGGGCCGTGCAATTAGAATCAAAACCTTTTTAAAAGATCTTAAAAAACTTTCGCGTGAAGAGACGGGTATTGAGAAAGGGGCAGCCCCCCACATATACGAATAATTTCTGTTCGTTTAATTTTTTAATGTTGATCCTTGCTTTCAGTAGAAAAAACTTGTTTTTTTATTTAATGAAGGAAAGAGCGATAAGGTCAAAATATATTTTTTATGTCTAACCAAGGCAATTCGTGTAGTCATCAAGGCTCTCGTTAAAACTTCAAAAGTGGCTCGATTGGAAATTGAAACTTCTAATGGCCTTTCTAAGAATCAAAAGTGATCGGATGCAAAACAGCCCCCCCCCTCCCATGCCCGTCTTTTCCCCAAATATGTCCAATCTAAATTTTGAGATTGTCATTTTCTTCAGCATATTTGAAAGGTCCAGTAATTAGGTTTTTGTGGATTACTCCCCCCCCCCAAATCTCTCAGGGCAAGAGCTACAAGTTATACTAGTTCTGCATTAGCAAGATATAAGGTCTTTATGGAAGGGGCGGTCGTAATAACTTAGAAGGGGGCTCATTCAATTGGAAATCAGTGCCATTTTTAAGAGTCAAAAGTGGTCAGAGGACAGCTAAGCATCCCCCCTCCACTTACGTCCTTTTGTCCCTAGATGCATCGGACAGAAATTTTGAGATAGTCATTTTGTTAAAAATGGTCCAAAGAACATATGACAATGCCTTCAGGCTTGACATGATCCCTCAGAGCCCTAGCACAAGGATTTTAAATTATGCCCCGGGGGCATAAAAGGTTTTTATGGAATGGGTAGTTGTATAAACTTCAGATGGGCCTCATTTAATTGGAAATTGGAAGTTATAGTGCCCTTTATAAGAGCCAAAAGTGATTTGAGGGCATCTCCCCCTCCCGCTCCTAGCTTCCAAAAACCAGCATCCAAACAAAATTTGTAGACATCTATTTTGTTCAGTGTTGTTGAAAGGTCCAATAGTTATGCCTTTGGTGATGTCCCCCCTAGCCCTCGGGGTAGGGACTGTAAGCCAGGCAATTCTTTCATTGCTTACAAATAGCATGCCCTGGGACAGAAGTTCTAGTGCCCTTTTTAAAAGTCAGAACCGGTCAGAGGGCAACTAACTACCAACACCCCCCCCCCTCCCCGACATGCCCTCTTTTCCCTAGATACATCCAACAGAAAATTTGAGCCATTTTGTTGAAAAATAGTTCAAAGAACATATAACGACGCATCCAGGGTTGAAACAATCCCCCAGAGGAGGTTTTTATGGTTTTTATCAACGGATGGTCTGTAAACTTCAGATGGGGCTCCCTTGATTTGAAATTGAAAGTACCATTTCCCTTTTAAGATCCAACAGTGATTTGGGGACAACTAGCCCCCCCCCCTCCCCCAGCATCCTCTTGTGAAACAGCAATTTTGTTCAAAATAGTCCAAAGAACGTACAACAATCAAGATACAAATTCAGCAGATATTAATTCCTATACTAATTAAAACTCAAAACAGCCAGAAATCATAGACAGGGCAATAGCGCTGCTGAAGTGAAGAGCGATGTGGGCATAATGTATTATTATTAAAAAAAAATTTCTGACCAAGGCACTTCGTATAGAAGGAGTTGTCGTAGAAACTTAGAAATGAGCTCTTTCTATTGAAAATTGAAAGTTCTAGTGCTCTTTTCAAGGGTCAAAAGTGATTGAATGACGATCCAGATTATCTAGTGCTCTGCAACGTCACTTAACCCCTGGTTTGTACCTTATGACATGCGCAAGATTTACTCTGATTGGCAAAAAGCTACCAAAAGAAGTGAAAATGCTGACCCTTATGCCGACCATACCTGTCAAGAGGAACTCTCGCAGTAGTTGTTTACTTTTAACATGTTTTTATGAGTTCTGTGCTTTCACACTAGTTCATTCTGTATGGATGTACTAAATGAATTTTTTTCGTTTTCATCATATTTGATATTAACTGACTACTTTGAAAGAGGTTTACAAGTCGTAAAAAAAAACTAGTTTCTGAGATTTTAAGATGAAAATATTAAGGACATATTATAGAAAAAAACATGGGCATAATTTGGTTGAAAATGACATATTTTTGGATGCTCAAGGGATATATTCATGGACCAAAATGTTGACAACCCTGCACGTCACAGCAACAATTTTTAGTTGCTTCTTGGCATTCAGTCAGATCACAACATAAGCCCTTTGCAATGTGCTAAACATTTGTCATTGCACGTGCGCGAAGAGGTGGAGTCATGAAGTGAGGCCTAGATTGATGTGTTTCAAAAATCTTTAACGGAGAATAGAGGACTTTTCGCTACTGTTCATACATATACTTATGCTGTGGACAAAACTTGATGCTTTGTGGTACAAAATGGCAAAAGCCACTACTTTGCTATGGCGCCATCTCTATCTATTTTTTTTACTGAAAATTCATCTATTTTTTTCACTTCATTTGCTGACGATATAACAAAAACCTTGTTAGTCACTGTAACATTCATGTCATTACCAGCATACGATTTACGGTGGACATAGAGGATTTTTCGAGAATAAGTGGTCAAAACAACCTGATTAGGGTTTTACACATGAAAAATCAATTGGCTATCTAAGAATTCGTACTCCTCGGTATTTTGATCGTCTTTGGGCAAAAATTGATGTTTCCTGATACAAAATCGGAGAAAACCCAACTTGGCTGCTGTTCTTCAAGATGAATGGGGCTCAAAAGCTCTTATTAAGGCTTTCGATCGAGAAAAGTTCATTGACTATCTTAGAATTCCCATTCTTTGGTATTTTGACACTTTTTGAACAAAAACTCATGTTTTGTGCTGCAAAATGGCAGAAAGTGCCACTCTATGGAACGATCTCTTATGTTAATTAAAACGGGCACTAGATATTTGATTTCCATTCGAACAAGCTCCCTTTTAGCATCCTACAACCACCGGTTCTATACGATCACTCCTGGAAAAAAGAAGATGAAAAAATGGGATCCATCACTGCTTCCTTTGCCAAAAAGTGATTTTCCTTGTTCATGGTCGGGAGCTGTAATTTTCCTGATCAGGGTTTGCAACCATGGTGATTCCAATGGATCATTTCTCATTTCGACCCGACGCTCTTTTTGAGGGGTTTAAGCTCTTTTTGAATCTCCCATAAATTTGTTTTCGTAATAAACTTTTTATACAGATTAATAAAAATAATAGTTACCGGTTCTGAACCAGCGTCAGACGGGAATTTAAAAATAAACAATTTTTTTTTCAAGAGACCCTTTAATCCATCGGTTACCATGAGCCGTGATTCGCTCTTTACTTGATTTACCATGATTAAAATTTTCGAACATGAAAAACATGAAGGTACAATAGCGAAGGCGTTAAGAGAGGGGGGAATGCATAATACCCCTCCCCCCCCCCATATTCAGGTTGAGTTTTGAACCTTAAATTCTTGAGTTATTCTGTATAGGCTATACTGGCTATTTACTTAGAAAATGGCCACTCAAATTTGTGGCTGTTTGAGAACTCAATTTAGAAGCTCATTTAAAAAATGATAAAACTGCAAAGAGCCTCCAAAGTACAAAAATATTTGTCTTTTTAATTGAAATTAGACATTCATTGTAATTTTCTTAAGACTAGACATTGTTTTTCGAAAATCTAAAATCTTTATAAAGGGAGTGGTTACAAGTACTTTCGAAAATGCTTGAAAAAAAAATGCAATCCCTGATGTGGTTTTCGTATTACTAGGAATCAGATCATCATGACACTTGGTATTTTTTCTTTAAATTTATACTATTTTAAATTTATTAGTTGATAGTTTGGAAAAGTTTCACTTATTGTTTCATTTTGTAAGAATTTCTAAGGATGCATTCAGAAAGAGTTCAACTATTTGTCACAAAACTACTTACACTTTCCCATTACTTAGCTAGCCTACACATAACTCCTTCTATAACTCCCTTCTTCTCCTTCCATAACTCCTTCAAGGAACTTTTAAGAAGAAACATCACACCATAATCTAGTTAGCAAAAACAGTATTAAAACCCTGCCAGTATTAGCGCTCTTAGATGGATCGAAGCAATCCATTATAGACTATCTTTGGATTTTTGAGCGTTTTTGTAAACACTGACCTATCTTCATGAAAAAAGGCCGCTCAAATTTAAACGACTAGACATGTTCATCTTGATATATTTTGTTCGCGAAGAAAAACAAACAGATGCTCCTTTTTAGTTCGGCTTTTCCCTTCTAAATCTTGTTATGAGATGGTGCATTTACCCTGTCAATATTTTACTTAAATCGAATCAATTTCTTTCTGCCAAACAATCGTAAGAGCTTATGCGTGGCAACTATGGAAAGCTAGTAGAAATCTTATTTTCATACAAAGGTTTGACATAAAAATTGTCAAACGTGACAATACAAAATTTTAATATATATATATATATATATATATATATATATATATATATATATATATATATATATATATATATATATATATATATATATATATATATATATATATATATATATATATATATATATATATATATATATATATATATATATATATATATATATATATATATATATAATATATATATATATATAAAAAAAAAAAAAAAAAAAAATATATATATATAAAAAAAAAAATATATATATATATATATATATATATATATATATATATATATATATATATATATATATATATATATATATATATATATATATATATATATATATATATATATATATATATATATATATATATATATATATATATATATATATATATATATATATATATATGTATATACATATACATATATTCAATTAGCCAGAACCCACGCGTGAAGTCAAGTTTGGTTAATGCTAATGAAATAAAACAAAATGAAAATATAATAGTTTAGATACAAATTTGGGCTGTATATTTGCACATTAGGAGGGTGGAAGGTAAAGCTTAGCATATATTAAATACGTAACCTAACCTAGGTACCTTCCCCCCTAAACCCCCCAAAAAACAAAGTTTAAATATTGTAAACGGAATGACAAACCACGGGTTTCCAATCCAATTCTCTATTGAAAGACTCGTTTGACTAATTTCTTAAGCAACTTCCCTATACAATATATCGCGTGGATTCCGGCTAATTGACAAGTACCATATATATAGGTACTGTTCTATTAGCTACGAGACACGCGAGAAGTGAAGTTTGGTTAATGCTAATGAAATAAAACAAAATATGATGAAATTGTAATAGTTTAGAAACAAATTTTGGCTATATATTTGCACATTGGGGGGGGGGGGTAAATATGTATATATATATATATATATATATATATATATATATATATATATATATATATATATATATATATATATATATATATATATATATATATATATATATATATATATATATATATATATATGTGTGTGTGTGTGTGTGTGTGTGTATTTATATACACACAGCTTGCCGTGCGGCACACGGCAAGCTTCTATGTATGGATCCTCATTGTCGCTTGTCTTCTAACTGTAGGCAGTTTGAGCCTTTTCTTAATGTCATGACGTTACCACAGGTTCGATACAACCACCTTGGGAAAAATACGAATTCTTTCCTTAAGGTATATATATATATATATATATATATATATATATATATATATATATATATATATATATATATATATATATATATATATATATATATATATATATATATATATATATATATATATATATATATATATATATATATATATATATATATATATATATATATATATATATATATATATATATATATATATATATATATATATATATATATATATATATATATATATATATATATATATATATATATATATATATATATATATATATATATATATATTATATATATATATATATATATATATATATATATATATATATATATATATATATATATATATATATATATATATATATATATATATATATATATATATATATATATATATATATATATATATATATATATATATATATATATATATATATATATATATATATATATATATATATATATATATATATATATATATATATATATATATATATATATATAGAGGGGGTAGCCCTTAGACCTGGCCCCTTTTAAAAATACTTTAGGGTTTTAAATATTGCTCCCAGAATCTTGTATAATTTTCAAAAGTATTTACTTGTTGCGCTTTTAAAACTTGTACCCCAAGTTTTAACCTACTCCTGAAATATATTTATGCGTGCGTACCAGTTAATAAGAAACTTCAGCCCCTTTGAATTTTCTTAGGTATTCAAACTAAACAGCATTACAACATGAAGCTTCTGAACAGATTATGTTCTAGATAACTTAGCACGTGTGTTGGGGGAGCGAAACCCTTCAACTTCTCAAAAATTTATGATTTTTGAGTTGTTGCTTCTCTAGTTTCTTCTACTTTTCATGGAAATTTATTACCTGTAATTTGTTTCATGTGATTTGACGTTTTCAAATTTATCTCCCTCCGCGAACTCACCCCCCTTTATCTTGAATGAATCCTTAAGTAAGTTGCCAAAACACACCATACTAACATATTATGTTCGGAAAGAAAAATGAATCTGTTTCCCTGTCCCTTGGAATCT
This sequence comes from Artemia sp. Qi Xiang Cuo, assembly GCF_049724085.1. NCBI lineage: Eukaryota > Metazoa > Arthropoda > Branchiopoda > Anostraca > Artemiidae > Artemia > Artemia sp. Qi Xiang Cuo. The sequence goes on along the minus strand of NC_142796.1, from coordinate 18,117,304 downwards.
CAGGGTTTTCACGATCTAACCCGTAATTTGCTTTTTTTTGTATGTGTGTAATTCGACAATTTTCAGATCAAAAGTAAACTCTCTGTTTTTTTGTGACTCTGTCTTTTCAATTTTTATTTTTCGCAAACAAAGTTACTTTTTGCAAAGAATAACCAACTCGCTCCCTTTCTTTTAGTTTGGGGGTTTCCTTTAAACTGTTTCTTTTTTCTAATATCGCCCCCTCTTCTCTCAGTGGTATGAAGATCTTTAAAATACACAAATATTAGCCTTTTTATATTACTATTTGAACAGTCTGAAGGAAAATGTATTTAACTCTGTCAATATTTTACTCTCTGTGGATCGATTTCTTCATCAAATAATGATAAAAGCTAATATACACTAAGTAAGCACAGATCATAGGAATGCCACTCGTGTTAAAAATCTAGCCAGGAAAGTTGCCAAGATACTTCATAGGGAAGCAGAGGGACTACCCATGAAAAACCTTATGACTGGAAAACTTTTCGTTCTTTCTACTGGCTTAAAATTTCCCACCGAATTACAAGAAAGCCAATCAGGTTTTTAAAAGGTTGGGCTGCTTGCCTTTCATTTCTGACACAAGCTTAAGAAATAACTGAATCGCTTACGCCATGGGTCGGCAACGTTTTGTAGTAAAAGGGCCAAAAGTTTACGTTGGGATATTACCCGGGCTGCACTTACGTCACATGTCATTACACTGCAGTGTAGTATTATAGGTATACTATAATAAGTAGAGTATATCAACAATTTTTACATACAAATATTTTAGGTTTAAAAATAAGACGCTTAATGTTTTTTTTAACTACATTAATTGTAGTTAATACAATCAATGACATTTTTGTTGTTGCATTTGAATTGCAAGTTTTTTTTTTCATAAGCTTGTATTTTTGTAGTAGAGACGTGAAATATTGCGTCTAAATGTATGCAGTGTTTGGTTTTTCGATAATTCAGAATTGAAAAAGTTTGCTTACAAATATATGTACTACGAAACATAGTAATTAATTTCTCAGCAAACTTTTTTAATTTTTTGTAGTTTTCAGTAGGCAAGCTTCCATAGGAATCCACCCAGTTGGTTTTGTCCTTAAAAGCTATTTTAAGTGTTGTATAATCTATCACCTTGATTTGCGAATCGCTTGGTGCATTACTGATATCTACTGCGAAGGGGTTTTCGAAAATATCCATCTTACGTGAGATCTTTGTGAAATCAGAAACCCGGTTTTCAAACTCAGTTTCAACTTGTATTAATGCACTTTTCATTTTAGTATTTTGCCAAACACAATTTATACCAGCTTTGATTTCTTGCAATTTGGAAAATGATCGATAGGAATATATCCTTGAGGTGATGAACAAATGTCAAAAATAGATCCTGACTGATCCAACCCGATGGTGAGACCCCACCTGCTGAGTTTGCTGGCGCACCAGTTAGCATGTGAGGCGGAAAATCTTTCCTTGGAAATATAAATTAAGGTAGTAAATACTGACTGCTTGCAGAAACAGTTCCGACTATGGCCACAAGGACAGCTCTCTCTGATGATGTTGCCTTGCAAAATATCATCTGACCCTTCTCCCTAAACACTTTAGGAGGAACATGAACTATGGTCATAGAATTTTCGTCGCAGTTGCAAATGTCACTTGCATTAGAAGGAAGCTTTTCTAGAACTGACATTGGGTTTGAGGAGAACTGTTTAAAAAAGAGGTGTGGATTTTAAGCTCGAAAACATACCAACCAGTCTATCCCTGTCTTTTTGGCATTGCTCCGGTTTTGAGGGATTGTCTTGTTGTTTGCTATAGCAAAGTAGTTGATGCAGTCAAATATGCACTGGCAATTGTAGTTACAATTAGTTGGGGTCACAGTCACAAGCAGTCATATTCACAAGTATTTGCAATTGTAATTAGTCACAGATTAAAACAGTTAAAAGCAGTCACAGTTTGAAAAAGTCAGAATAGCAGTAGTACTAATTGCATAAGTAGTGGTTGTAGCAGCCCTCGAAGGTTCAATTTATTGCTTTCAGCTGTTTCTCAAAAATTGTTCATATGCCCTTTTGACAAACTGCATGCATTGAGTACATATTGATTTTGTTCAATATACTTGGCAATATCCCTTGATAGTTTCGCCTTAATGTCCTTAGCCACCCCATATATATTGCAGATAGACCATTTCAACATCCATATTTAGTTATAAAACCCCGTTAAGAGACCCCTAAGTTTCAACTTAATACCTTTATCTGTTCCTAAGATACCGTAATATGCCCTTATGACAAACATGGACGGACATAGAGTCTTTTGATTTAGTTAAACATCTCCAATAATATACTCTGAAAGTTCCAACGTACCTCCCTTTTTTTCCTGGGATACTGCACATACAACTCTTTTGATAATCTTGATATGGATTGTACCTTTTGATTTAGTTTTACTCCCCCTCTAGCTTTCCTGCAAGTGGAAACCTAATACCTATTATGCTCCTGAGACATTTATTTATGCTCCTTTAACAACCTGGATGTACTTAAACCCTTCTAGAAAAAATTACCCTCGATTTTGTAGATGGGTTTCATCTGGTACATGCTGGGGTCATAGAATTTTCGTCGCAGTTGCAAATGTCACTTGCATTAGAAGGAAGCTTTTCTAGAACTGACATTGGGTTTGAGGAGAACTGTTTAAAAAAGAGGTGTGGATTTTAAGCTCGAAAACATACCAACCAGTCTATCCCTGTCTTTTTGGCATTGCTCCGGTTTTGAGGGATTGTCTTGTTGTTTGCTATAGCAAAGTAGTTGATGCAGTCAAATATGCACTGGCAATTGTAGTTACAATTAGTTGGGGTCACAGTCACAAGCAGTCATATTCACAAGTATTTGCAATTGTAATTAGTCACAGATTAAAACAGTTAAAAGCAGTCACAGTTTGAAAAAGTCAGAATAGCAGTAGTACTAATTGCATAAGTAGTGGTTGTAGCAGCCCTCGAAGGTTCAATTTATTGCTTTCAGCTGTTTCTCAAAAATTGTTCATATGCCCTTTTGACAAACTGCATGCATTGAGTACATATTGATTTTGTTCAATATACTTGGCAATATCCCTTGATAGTTTCGCCTTAATGTCCTTAGCCACCCCATATATATTGCAGATAGACCATTTCAACATCCATATTTAGTTATAAAACCCCGTTAAGAGACCCCTAAGTTTCAACTTAATACCTTTATCTGTTCCTAAGATACCGTAATATGCCCTTATGACAAACATGGACGGACATAGAGTCTTTTGATTTAGTTAAACATCTCCAATAATATACTCTGAAAGTTCCAACGTACCTCCCTTTTTTTCCTGGGATACTGCACATACAACTCTTTTGATAATCTTGATATGGATTGTACCTTTTGATTTAGTTTTACTCCCCCTCTAGCTTTCCTGCAAGTGGAAACCTAATACCTATTATGCTCCTGAGACATTTATTTATGCTCCTTTAACAACCTGGATGTACTTAAACCCTTCTAGAAAAAATTACCCTCGATTTTGTAGATGGGTTTCATCTGGTACATGCTGGGAAATGTCCCAGTGTTTACGATATTCTCCCGTCCCACTATATACCAGATGACACCCATCTGCAAAATCAAGCGTTACTTTTTCTTCTGAATGTTCCGCCACAAGACGACCACCTAACATAACCAGATAATTTGGCGTTCATTTGGTACCCCCAGCGCTAAATTTTACTGAACTAAAAAAGAATAAAAAAGACAATCCAAAGACAAAATATTTTTTGGGTGTATTTCCCAAACTTTGAGAAAGGTTTGCTCAAAAACTAAAATTGTAACATACCAAAACAATTGGTCTTGACTGGATAGTTGAAAATCAAACTAAGTGTGCTAGATGAGGCTTACAGATTTTTTCGAGAATGCTATAGATGGCAGAACGCTAGATGGCACCCCATTTCACTTCGTTGTGTATTGTTATTGTGAATAGTATGGTCCGTCAGGTGCGTTGCGACGATGGTCTTGCGGGCCACACCAATACACCTCGCGGGCCGCTTGCGGCGCGCGGGCCGCAGATTGCCGACCATGGCTAACGCAAATACTTCAGAGATATAAGCCACTGAAGCTTAAGTACAATTTTTGCTATGGAACTATAAGAAAGTATTAGGGTATGTGTTTTCCTTTAAATTTGTGTTCTAACTCTTAGCATATACAACAGGCACGTACATCTTTTTTTTCAGAAGGGTCAATAATAAAAATTTCTATTCGGGGAAGGACAGTGTAAAAACAGATTTTATTTTATAATCCGAATATGAAGTGCCCAGATATTCAAGAGAATCCAAGATTTTGCGGGGCATGATCATCCCCAACATACTCCCCATCCCTCTGATACACAATAATTCGTTTAATCGGTCAATATCTTGTTTAAAAGCAATTGACCCGAAATTCTAAATTAAGTCAATAAATGATTGCTCATCCGTCTTTACCAAAAAAAAAAAAAAAATTAAAACTAATCTCAGCAGTAGAAAGTAACAACAATAAAAAAAGAATAAATAAATAAAATAATTAGGGGATCATATTTATAAGTCTAACATCAGATTCCTAATAATCAGATTTCAAATAAGTCAGCATAAAAAACGGTAAAATGAATTTTAATTTATAAATAATTCTTAGTTCAAAATTCACTCGTACTGATATATAAACAGCAGCTTTTAGCTTCAAAAATATTACATGTGTCCAGCCTTTTACTTGCGCATAAGCATTTGGTCATTAGATTACAATTGCAATCAGCGTTACCAGATGCGTGGTATAAGCTAATACAACCATAAAAACAAAATACCCCGAAAGCACCGTTTTGCGTAAGAAAATTTGATACACGACTGACTGCGCAGGGGCTGGGGAACCCTATGACACCCTGCAACGATAGCTGCAACCTAGTGAAGAAGGGACCACGGCCCATAGCAACTAAACATTTAAAAACATGAAAAAAACTGAGAAACAATTACAAATTGTAGCTGATTCAAGACTGATAGGGACTATTTTATTAATCTCAAGTGTAGAAGCTTTTTTTTCCGAAACCAACTTTATGGGAATTCGGAAAAATTTTCAGAAAACAATTGAAAATGGCGTCGGATCGAAACGAAAAGTATACTATTAGAATAGCCACTGCCTAAGACCCCAAATAGGAAACTTACAGCTCCCCATCTTCAAAAACAAGGAGCTGTTTAAGAGGTCATCTGAAAGGAAGCTGCAATATACCTTTTGTAATTAACAAAAGATATTATCGTTATTAAATAATAATTTTGACAAAAATCTGAGTCTTTTTATCAACGCCGTATCTAGGAGGGGGGGGGGGTCAAATTCAGCCGTATTTTTGAGGGGGAGGTCCCCCTGAAATTTTTGTCCGACTGGTGAAAACGTAACACAAATGTTTATAAACAAATTTTTGACGCGTTTTTTGAAGTTTTTTGTAAGCCACCCTTTGAACAAATACAAAACTTTTGAATAGCATCTAGCTGTATTTCCCTTATTATTTTTTGTTTGAATTTTATATAATGGTAGAACTTTAAGTTTTCTTATATATATTATATAAAATTCGTAATTATAAATATTATACGATATTAATATAATACTAATATTGCTATCAAAAATAAAAAAAAGAGGTACTTGTGAGTTATAACTAAACCAGCGCTATAGACTGTACTGGGAAACCAGACACGAAAGCAGACAAACGGGTATTTGCTAGATAAATTTATGGCAAAGCGGGGTTTCTCATTGAGTTTACAATATTTAAACGATTGTTTTTTTGGGGTTTAGTGCAAGGGAAGGTACCTAGGTTAGGTTAAGTTACGTATTTAATATATGCTATGCTTACCATCACCCCCCCCTAATGGGTTTCTAACCTATTATATATTCATCCTATTTTATTTTATTTCATTAGCATTAACCAAACTTGACTTCCTTCGTGTATAGCGCTGGTTTAGTTATATTGCACAAGTACCAAAAAAGATATGTAAACATATCAATATTAACAGTTTAATAAATATTATACAGTATAGTAAAATGAAAGATTATTAAATAATTGTTTATAAACATTTTATTATTATTGCACAAAAAAAAATTAAGAGCTGGTCACTGTGATACATAGTTGTTTATTAAAAAACAGAAATCCCAATTCTTTTTTTTGTGTGTGTCCTTTAAGTCGCAATTCTATCTAGAATTGTATTGAAGATTTTTTATTTTATTTTAATAAGTTGTCTACAAAGAGATCAATATCATGAAAAAGAACTTCTTCAAAGTAGTTTTACTTGATTCTCTATTATATTTTATTTTGTCTTGAAACTTTGCAAATTCACCTCTTAAATACTACTTACTTACTTTTTGCGGGAACTGCAGCAAGATCCATGCCGCCCGGTGCCAAAGGACGGCAAGATGACTGATTACAACACTGTCTGTCACTGGCAGCCTCTTTTGCGATCTTTAGCCATTCCTCATTCCACAATTTCGGGGGAAGCCAGACCAAGGATCCGTGTCATTCTTGAATGTCGACCAGAGATTCTTTCTCGGACCACCAGGTCTCCGTTTTCAAGTAGAAAGTGGATCGCAGGAGAAGACATCGTGGGAAATGATAACGGTTGATCGTCGTAGCTTGTGCTTGAAGCATTGTAGTCCTACTGTTTTTGATTACCGAAAGTTGGTCTTGTTTGACAAAGCGTCTTCGAACTTCATGCTTTGATACGTGATATCATACAGGGACGTACATAGGGTATGGGGCTTGGGGCCCGTGCCTTCGATCCTAAATTTTCTGGGAACACCCTATTCAAATTATCAAGTATTCTATTTTTACAATTGGATCCTCCGGAAAAAAACGTGTACATGTCTGAGACCATCAGCTGAAAAGTAGAATACGGCCCATGCCGTAACGATACATAGAATAAACCTAATATAAAGGTTAATCAGTTATTTGGCCATTATTTCCTCGAAGGTTGCCTCTAACGAGCGATTTGTAACAGAAACCGCAGTTCATAGAGTTTTCAAGAGTTATGTTATTCACCGCGCTATCACACTGATTCATATCCTTCTGTATACTATAATAAAACCTCCCATGGCTGACAAGATACGACATTAAAACTTTGAATCGTGCTACCACGTTTCTTACTTAGCGAATATGTGCACAGATGATCTGAGCTGCGTTTTCAGGCTCAGCGGGTTTGAACACGGGTTGTTGTCGTCTAGTCTCAACGGGTTCGGAGTTTCAATCCCGTGTTTTCCTCGAGAACCCACTTTTTTGAAAACATTTGATGCACTAGACGAGAACAACCCGTGTTCGAACCAGTTGAGCCGCGAACAACCTGTCTTCGAACACGGGTTGTTCTCGTCTAGTGCATCAAGCGTTGTGCATCAGTGCATCAAACACGGGGTTGGAACTTCGAAACCACTAAAACTAGACGAAAAACTAGAAACTTGAAACTAGACGAGAACAACCCGTTTTCGAACCCGCTGAGCCTGAAAACGCGGCTCTGATATTCTGTCTCGCTATACCTTGAACACGTGTATTAAAAACCTTGCTTTTGTCAACAAGTGTTTGGCTTAAACGGTGCCCACCCGTTACGACCATTTTTTATTGAAGAGCTTCTGGCCTGCATTTCTGGCCTGCGTGCTTGGTAAACCTGGATTGGTAGCAAAGACTTAAATTCTCCATGCATAAGGCTTTACTTTTTGATGACCCCAAATAAAAATGTTCCTCTAAGAAAAACTAAGATTTTGCATAAAGTGAGCCAAGGGCCCTTGCTAAATTTTCTGTAGGATTGGGAGGGTCCTCAAAGATTTTTCAAGGGATCGAGGTCTGGGCGAAAGGTGGAGCCTTTAGGTACTGTTTTATTAGCTGGGAACCACGTGAGACGTGAATTTTGGTTAATGCTAATGAAATAAAACAAAATATGATGAAAATATAATAGCTTAGAAATAAATTTGGGCTATATATTTGCACATTAGGGGGGTGGGGGTAAAGCATAGCATATATTAAATACGTAACCTAACCTAACCTAGGTACCCTTTTTTACCCTAAACCCCAAAAAAACTAAAGTATTAATATTATAAACGCAGTGATAAATCAGTATTTGCAATCCTCAGCATAGGAAATCACCGTTGAAAAATAGGGAGTATAGAGAACGGCACGGCCACCACCACAATATCAAACAGTTCGTGGTAACGAACTGTAAGTTAGGAGCGACCCGGCTCAATGGTAACCGAAACTCTAGAAAACGGTATTTTGATACCAATAGATTCATCAAAAGAATCAGATTTTAATTCTGATTTCAAATATATAAATTTCATCAATCTTACCCATCAAATGTTACGCGCCTGAGAAAATTTGGCTGATTTTCGAAAAAAGGGAGAAAGACCCCTAAAAGCTATAGAACATGAATGAAAATCACAGCATCATATTCCGCGTATCAGAGAACCCTACTGTAGAGGTTTCAATCTTTTATTTACAAAAATATGGAATTTTGCATTTATTGCCAGACGAAAGATCACGGATGCGTGTTTATATTATTTTTTTTTTGTTTTTTTTTCCCAGGTATTATTGTTAAGAACCAGTGGGCCTAGAATATCATGGGAGGGCTCATTGTAACGAAAATTAAAAGTTCTAGTGCCCTTTTTAAGTGACCAAAAAATGGAGGGCAACTAGGCCCCCTCCCACGCTCTTTTTATTCCCAAAATCATCTGATCAAAATTTTAAAATAGCCATTTTGTTCAGCATGTTCGAAAATATTATAAGTATGTCTTTTAGGACGACTTAATCCCCCGAAGTTCCCGGGAGGAGGGCTGAAAGTTATGAACTTTACCCAATGTTATCATATAGTATTGGTTATTGGGAAGTATACAGTACAGACGTTTTCAGGGGAGATTTTTCCAGGTAGTGGGGGGAGGTGGGTCGGGGGTTTTGTGGGAGGATCTTTACATGAAGGAAGTTTTCATGGAGGAAGGGACATTGCTATGAAGGGGACGCCGGACTTCCCAGCATTATTTAAAAAAAGATCAGAAATTAAATATTAAAAAAAACAAGTTTTTCAACTGCAACAGCAGCAACATCAAAACTTTAAACGAACAGAAAATATTACATATATGATTGGGTTCACCCCCTAGTCAATACTCATTCATAAGAGCTATTTATTCTAATTAACGGCCTTTGTGATTAATCGGTCAGTTTTAAAGAATTGGAACAAAATTCAACCTTTCGCTTAAAGAGCAAGGTATTGACTAGGGAGCGAACCCCCTAATATACGTATTAAAAATATATGAATATAGAAGTTCGTTTACGTAAGTTAATTCGTAAGTTACGTATATTTATTACTAATAAAAACGTTCATAAATAAAATTAAACAAGTTTCGAGAAAGCCATTTGACCAAAAAAAAGTAAATTAATATGAAAATTTTGTTTTAATTATTCATGTACGGTGAGCCAAGATCAAAACCTGCATTTATTCAAAAACGTTCAAAAATTAAATAAAAAAACCCAGTTTTTTTAACTGAAAGTAAGGAGCGACATTAAAACTTCCCGGGAGAAATTAACGGGAGGAAACGAACAGAAATTATTCTGTATATGAAAGGGACTGTCCCCTCCTCAACGCCTCGCTCTTTACGCTAAAGTTTGACTTTAAAACAACTCTATTTTTTTTAAACAATAAAAAACTTTAGCGTAACGAGCGCGGCGTTGCGGAGGGGACAGCCCCTTTCATATACGGAATAATTTCTGTTCGTTTTGAGTTTTGATGTCGCTCCTTACTTTCAGTTAAAAAAACTTGTTTTTTTTTATTTAACTATTGTAAATGACGACACGTCTAAAACAAATAAGTACATTCACCTAAAACGCACTAGAGAAGGATGATATAAAATAAGAGCAAATATCCAGCAGACAAGAAGTAGACAATTTTGCTGATATGTAGTTGATATGTAGAGATAAGAACTTATATTGTGAATTAGTGCAAAATAGTTAAACTAAGCTACTAGACTAGGGACAAAGTAAGAACATACATTCATGGATATATCCATGAATAATTTATTCGCCCTTTAAAAGATCCAAACAATTGAATGTGACAACCTACCCCCTCCTTTCTCTGCACCCTCAGAAAAGATCTGCGGAGGCTGAAGGCGAGGAGTCACTAACTTCTATGAATCCCGTATCCCAAGTGTGGCGTGGCTTAAGTGTCCCAAGCGTGGTGGAAGTGTGCAAAGCGTCGTGGTAACTTTATCATACATTTTAGGACTGCGCCATGTGTGGCAAGACTGTATGGCCTACGTGGGTCTCCGAGATGTACACCAAGTGGCGGAAAATTATTATAAAGCAAGTTTTTTACACTTTAATAATAAAAACAATGATTTGTTTCTAACCCAATACAATAATATGAACAGTGGAGTATAAAAGAGAGAAAGAGAGAGAGAGAGAGAGAGAGAGAGGGGGGTAGAGAACGAATTTACAAAAAAGCACAGATTCAAGATCAGAGAAAGGTGGCAAATGGCTTACGGGAATATCCAACGACACTTTGCACGCTACAGCGTTTTTTCCAAAACATCGTTCATTCCAAAAATTATTTAATAGCCTCGTATTATGGCACCAAGGCAGAAAAAAAGCTAAAATTTACAGAAATGGAAATGTTGAATATGAATAGAAAAAAAGATCTTTCTTTTTCAAAAGTGGGTAAAATCCGGACATATTTAAAATTATATGAAAAAAAGAAAAATTAATTTGCACGAGCTTTAGGGTTATAGTTCCCTCTGTTACCAACAATCTTTGAAACCAAATCCTAATCTTCAACCTGGAGTTGGAAACTAGCCGTGAACGGAAAGAGCGTAAATTAGTAGTGATGTTACTACCCAGCCACTAAAAAGATCAGACAGAAGGGACGGAAAATAAGTTACTAAGAAAAGGAGAGGAGAGAGAGAGGAACCGTAGAAAACGTACGAACAAGTACCAACATTCAGATAAAGACTAATGTATGCAATACTTCACTTATGTAACTTGCTGATTTTGAAAGGCTATTACCTGTAACTAAGAGATCGTAAGTATAGGCATGAAATGGTAGCTAAATTGTTAAAAACAAGTTCGAAGTATGTTCAGAAGTATTCGAGAAATTGCTAATTTAAAGAAACTAGGAGTATAAGCTCCTCTTTGTCAAACTCCCATTCGAAAAAGGGCACGCTGATCACTGATCACTGGGCACGGTACGCTGATCACAAACAGAACCATTAGCTTTAGTCTTGAGAACTCCTAAGAACTTAAATACTCCTTTTTAAAAAAATAAAATAAATAGCCTCCCGAAAACCTTCGGTTTTCACATGGGAAATTGCAGTCAGGTAAAATAAATACAGCTAAATCACACTTTCCCCTTCAACCCGAGCAATAGCACATTTCAGACATGTCGACATCTTACGTGAAAAAACGAATCCCGTTTACCATTTTTTTTTTACTTTCAATTTGATTCCATGATTTCAATGAGTTTGACGTATTCCTAGTACAATAATCAACCAGTGACGTCAATTGCAGGGGGGAGTAGGAAGGCATGTTCCCCTAGTTTTTTGCTTTCCCCTGGATTTTGAAAAATGCCTTTTCGGGTAATTGTATTGAAAAAATTAAAAACAACAAATTTGCCTCTAGACTTTGAAAAATACATGCCCCCCTAATGTTCTTGAATTGATGCCACTGTAATCAACTTCTTTTATTTAATCACACCAAATTCAGTTTATATACACGTGACAAGGTTTGCAATTGGGGGTTGAGTTTGGACCCCCTGGGTTGTCTTTTGTTTATGCTACTGACAGGGAATATCAAAATTTTCATATTTGGTTTGTACACTGGGACCAAAGAATAAAACAAAAGTGGTACTTAGCATCTACCAAATAGTAACAGCAATAGTTGAAAAAGATTACGGTCCCGATTTGTACATAGATATTTTTTTATCTGAAGAACTCAAGTTAATTATTTGCCAAAAAGTTTTTGTCGGCTCACAAATTATGCAGAACAGATCTCTAATTGATACTTCAAATTGGAGGTGCTCCCCATGGTTTTACTGAATTAATAGCACTAAATAGGCACTATTTAAAGTAGCTTAATTTACTGTTTATTAACTTTTGAGATGGGCAAAGTATGGTTAATAGTCAACACTGGACGGACAGCAGAATTGTAATTGTTTAGATTGTATGAGTGAAAAGCAGTGATTAAGATTACATTGGCCTTTGTAAAGCAAAGGAAAAAGAGGAAAAAACCGTGTCATTCGGGGTTTAAATTATGTGCCCGTTTCTGGTATTCTGAAAAATACTTTCTTTGGAATTTTCATTGAAAAATATCGTTTCTAGTACTTTCATTGAAAAACTTAAACAAAAAATTGCCTTCCACCCCCGGATTTTGAAAAAATAAATTTTTTGTCTCACCCACATTGTTTGTAAACAATTTTAAATAGATCCTAGCACTAGAATGTTCTAGTAGTTATTTGATGCGTTCTTAAATTCAAAAAGAACAAAAACAGATAAAACAGTGGCCGAAGCTAAAATTTCACTACCGTTCTAGTAAAAAAAAAGTTGAAAGGCTCGTTTCCATTTTTAAATATGGTCGGATATTTGAAAACTGAGCCCAATCCACTGCTCTGGGAGAAAAAGTGGGGGAATTGAGGCAAATTGGTGGCATTATCATATGAACGTGTATTCAAAACGTGTTTTATTATGGGGTACCACCTCCATGTTGAAGATGCGGTAATGAGGTGCGTGGCAGGTGGCACCGTTCCCCGTCTAATGATGCATGGCAATGGATTTATGGGCTTTGTTGGGCTAACCACCTGGCAAAGCTTCTTTTACCTGGTTATGATTAACAACAAAAAGCCTCGGACCAAACAGCCATTTCGACGACGACCTGTAGCACGTCCACCAACCATCCAAATGGACCTGTTTACGGTAGCCTACTGTAATGTACGAGGTCTCAGATCTAAGTTCGACCAGTTCCTACATTTAGTGAACTTGGTCAAGCCATATATCATGTGCATCACTGAGACCAATCTAAACCAAGAAATACAGAGCAGTGAGGTTGCCATACAGGGATACACGCTCCTCAAGCGGGATCGAGAGCGTACTGACGGCGCTAAATACGGAGAAGGAGGTGTCACTGTTTATATACAGAGCCATATACCTTATTCACGCCTGAACATACCAGATTCAGGAGGAGAAGAAGCTCTGTGGGTCAGGGTGACCCTCCCAAATAAATCCGTGATTGTCGGTACCGTGTATAACCCTCCAACTTACCAGATTACCAGCTACCTTGAAACCTCCCTTGAATATATTCGGGGCAAGAACGCTAAGTCTGATATTATCCTTCATGGAGACTTCAACGTCCATCCTAGCGTGTGGCTTCGCAGCAAAAATACTGATAGGGAAGGGTCGGACTTGTATGATCTATCTCTCTCTTACGGGCTGGAACAACTTGTCGATTTCGACACGTATCACGGCCCAAACGAATCATCTCGTCTTGACCTATTCCTTACAGATCACCCTGACTCCTTTAAGGTAGACGTTCATGCTTTCACTAGTGACCATGTTGCCGTCGTTGCACGTGGAAACCTACGTATTCCGTCTCCAGTAAAGCATGAACGAATAATCTGGCTATACAAAAGAGGTGATTGGGACGAATTGAGAAACACTCTTTTTTCTCAGCAGTGGAGAGCCTTCCTCCTGGAAGGCCCAGAGAAAGCTGCAGATAAGTACCAGCAGGCCATAGTTGACTCTGTCGAAAAGCATATCCCTTCAAAGCGGATCCAAGTATCCAGTAAAGACAAACCTTGGTTCAACACCCAGTGTAAGAAGACAATCCGAGCAAAGCAAAAGGCACATAAGCCATGGCTACTTTCGAAGAGCGAAGAGGACAGAATTGCATTCATAAATGCGCGCAAAGGTGCAGGTCGAGCGATTCGGCAGTCCCGGGTTCAGTATAAGGAGAAATTCGCCACCAAGTTTCAATTTGTTTCGGCAAAGAGTTGGTGAAAAATTGTCAAGGAGACTTTACCGTCGTCCAAGGAGACCACAATTTCTTCTCTCCAGAGTAACGGGACAGTGGTACAAGATCCACAGGCAAAGGCTGAAGCTCTTGCTAAGGCTTTTGCTAAATTCTCGAATCTAGACAATGAGGGTAGAGAAGTACCAAAATTCCCCGACCGAACCGACATTGTCCTGGAACGCGTGAATTTTTCTGCTCCCAAGATCCTTTGCATTCTGCAACACCTGAATGTGACCAAAGCCACGGGTCCTGACAACATACCAAAGGTTGTCCTCAAGTCCTGCAGTGCCAAACTAGCCGGACCCTTGTCATTGCTTTTACGGCTGTGCTTTTGCTCCGGAACTTTCCCACGAACATGGAAGTCCGCCCATGTTATATCTACTCTAAAGCCAGAAGGCGATCCAACGAGCGTGGGCTCCTACATTAGCCTTCTCTCCTGTGTTGGCAAAGTCTACGAGAGCGTCTCCAATAAAACACTCCATCAGTACCTGGAATCAAATGACCTTCTAGGCGATCGCCAATATGGATTCCGCCGGAAACGCTCAACATTAGACTTCCTAGTGGCCCAGTATCAGGAGTGGATAGAACTACTGGCAATGGGATACGAAATAAGGCTACTATCCTTCGAAATTGTGAAAGCTTTTGACAGAGTATAGCACCGTGGCCTGCTAAAGAAACTCTATGTGTATGGTGTTCGTGGATGTCTGTTAAATCCCGTGAATATCCAGTGAAAGCAGGGGTACCCCAGGACAGTGTCTTGGGACCTACGCTCTTCCTTATCTACATAAACGACATGGGAGACAACCTCGCAAACCCTCTGCATCACTTTGCCGACGATACCACGACACACTCAGCCGACCCTAAACACGAAGACCCAACACAAGCCTCCCTTTCCCTACAGATGGATCTTTTGAAAATTGAAAAGTGGCCTGATGCATGGATGATCAAATTCAATGCATCGAAAACAAAGGAGCTTCTAATCACCCGATCAAAGGTGCCACGTGAACACCGCAGTTTCATTTTCAAAAATGAAACTGTAAAGAGAGTCGAAGAGCTTCGTCCACTGGGGATTCATTTCTCCACCGATCTCTCTTGGAATAACTATCTTGATCGGGTGAGAACCTCCTGCACAAGACAGCTGGGAGTTACTCTTCGTTGCAAAAACCTTCTTCCATCAAGCTCGATCATCCCACTCTACAAGTCTTGCATCAGACCCATTGCTGAATATGGATGCCCGCTATTTGCTGGTGCTCCGAAAACGCTGTTGGCCCCACTCCAGAAGATCCAGAATATGGAAAACAGGGCGGGCTGCGCCTCTTCACATGACTCGCTGCAGCCTCTAAATGAAAGGTTTGATGTAGCGTCGATGACCGTTTTCTACAAGTACATGAATTCGCCTTCCTCAAACAAACTCTCTCGCATTGTTCCCCCCTTTGTCCAACCGACAAGGCAGACATGAAGGCACACAGCTCGGTGCAATTACCTAAGGTAGGATATGCCGAAAACCGAGTACTTGAGGAACAGCTTCATCCGGCGTTGCACTTCTATCTGGAACGATCTTCCTGGGGATATTATCCCTGCAAATCCCTCTGTTGACACCTTCAAAAGAAGGTTCAATAGACATTTAAAACCTCAAGGCCATTGAAAGAGGTAAATGAATAGCGGCATATCAGATACTTTGAATTACCTGGCGCCGTGAATATTGGAATTAAAAAAAAAAAAAAAAAAAAAAAAAACAACGGAGAGTAAGCCTCCCTTTTTCAAAAAAAATTGTCGAAAAATAGTTTGCGCATAAATTTCTTCTAAACGAAGAGAAAACGAAACTATTTTGGTGTTCACTCCCCCAGGAGCCAGGGCAGGATCCATCGGATCCCCGGGGTTCACCCCCCCCCAACACACACACAAACAATTCTTGTGTCATTATTCTTTTTTAATAAACTTGTCAATTTGGTCAATTATTGGCGCCCTTGTCACATTCAGCCCCCCAAGATTTTGTCCAAGATCCGTCTTTGCCAAGACCACCAACGGTAGATTTTTGTGAGGTCGTGTTTTTAGAATTTATTCTTTGAGGGAAAATAGCTAGGTTTAATCTTAACAACTCAGTAATTTTTCTTGGTGACAAGTTACAAGCCAGTAATTAGTCGTCACATAATTAATCGTAGTTATTCGTACATAGCGATTGGAATTTCCTTTTCAAATGTCATAAGAATGATTTAGTCTAAAACTAAGATTTTTTTTGTGGCTATGTCAAGAACAGGGTGACAACATGACGTAGTCTATACATATCATGGTCTTTTTTGAAACGTAAACCCTCAGTAAAGCTATTTTTGACCAGTGTGCTTTCGCACTGTCAATGGGCATGGGTTGTAAGGTGAATATTAAAAACTGTACCATCGGTCTCAAATTTGAGCCAATGATGGCATGGAATGATCGCAAATCAAGGCATCACTTTCAACTAGCCTAATCAGAGGCGTTTTCCACTGACGCAAAGCTATTGAAACGGAAAGTTGTAATTTAAGCCTTTAGTCAGAGCGTCACTGAAAGCCAATGAAAACCACTCTTTCACGAGTAAAATCAGAATTCCGCGTTTTTGAAGCAGACGGTCTTAAATTCGACAGAGATGATTCAAGTTAGAGACAAATGGCCAAAATAGCGAGACTGGGGTGCTACGCAAATGAGACTGGCGGACCACGTTCGCCACCCTGAATAATCAGTTCACTTGGAAAGCTGCTATGTACTCCCAACATGATCATCCGTTGTAAATTGGAGGTACTTGTGTAGAAGGCGGTAAGCATGCGATAATTGTATTGAGAACAGATAGGATAAAATTCGGTTAGTCTTTCCGGGATAGTGATTGAACAAAGGTGTCTGTAGGATAATGGATGTGAAAATGAAGATTTGAACTTTAGTTTTTGGAGGTTTAGGGGGACTAAAAGGTATCTAGGTTGGGTTAGATTAGGCTACGTATTTAATATATGCTAAGCTTTACCCACACACAACCCTCCCCCTAATGTGCAAATATATAGCCCAATTTTGTTTATAAACTATTATATTTTCATCCTATTTCGTTTCATTTCATTAGTATTAACGAAACTTCACTTCTTACGTATTTACCGCTTTCTACATAAGTACCAAATTGGATTAAACGGCAGTAAGTCTTTATATTAAAAGACTCTGATATGCTCTTCACCCTTAAATACCCATTGGGTACGGAGGAAGCTGGAGGTGGTTGCTTGAATCATCAATTTAAAACATTAAATGTGCGTTAGTAAGTGATAATTTCCTTTCAGCTTGCTGTGAAATTGGGTTTTAAGCATGCCCAGTACTGAGCCAGTACAGGGATCTTTGCCTGGGGACTCATGGCCCTGAGTTCAATCTCAGCAGCCACTGGGCTGACGCAAGGATCATTGTAGTCTAAAAGTGTCGTTAATCATAGGCAGCGCAATAGCGCTGCCTAAGTAAAGAACGATTTTGGCACAATGTATCGTTGATTTTTTTTTCTTGGTCTTAGACCAGGGCACTTCGTATCGCAGGAGTTAACATAGAAACTTCGAAAAGGGCTCATTCGATTGGAAATTGGAGCGGTCAGTGCCCTTTTTAATAGTCAAAAGGGATTGGAGGGCAAATAGCCCCCCACGCCCATCCTTCCCCAAAATACATCCAATCAAATTTTCAGATTGCCATTTTTTTCAGCGTACTTGATTTCCAGACAGAAAATATTTTATTTTCGAGGAGGTCACTCCCCCACAACCCTCAGGGCAAGGGTTTTAAGTTATGCCCTGGGGGCATATAAGAACGATGTCGGCTCAATGTATTATTTATTATTTTTTCCTTTAGGCCAGGGCACTTCGTATCGAATAAGTTGTCGTAGAAACTTCGTTATTCGTTAAGGGCTCATTCAATTGGAAATTGGGGTGGCTTGTAGCCTTTTCAATCGTCAAAAGTGATTGTAATGCAACTATCACCCCTTCCACGCCCACCAATTCTCAAAACACATCCAATTAAAATTTTGAGATAGCCATTTTGTTCAGCGTAGTAGATCTCCAGATAGAAATAATTTTTTTGAGGAGGACACTCCCTCAAAACCCTCAGGGCAAGGGTTTTAAGTTATGCCCTGGCATATAAGAACGATGTTGGCACAATGCATTATTTATTTATTTTTTCTTTTAGACCAGGGCACTTCGCATCGAAGAAGTTGTCGTAGAAACTTCGGAAAGGGCTCATTCAATTGGAAATCGGAGTGGCGTGTTCCCTTTTTAATAGACGAAAGTGAATGGAAGGCAACTAACACCCCTTCCACGCCCACCTTTTCCCGAAACACATCCAATCAAAAGGACACTCTCTCACAGCCCTCAGGGCAAGGGTTGTAAGTTATGCCCTGGGGGCATATAAGGTTTTTTTTTTATAGAAAACTTTGTCGTAGAAACTTCAACAAAGGCTCTTTTGATTGGAAATTGAAAGGGCTGGTACCGTTTTTAATAGTCGAAAGTGATTCGAGGGCAAGTAACCCCCCTCTCATGCCCACCTTTTCCCCAAACACATCCAATCAAAGTTTTAAGATAGCCATTTTGTTAAACGTACTTGAAAGTTCTGAAAATTAGGTCTTTGAGGATGACAACCCCCCCCCCCCCACAGCCCGCAGGGCAATGGTTGTAAGTTATGCCCTGGGGGTATATACGGTTTTTATAGAACGCGTTGTCGTAGAAACTTCAAAAAGGGTTTATTCGATTGGAAATTGAGATGGCTAGTGCCCTTTTAATAGTCGAAAGGGATTGGAAGGCAACTAACACCTTTCCCATGCCCACTATTTCCCCAAACTGATCCAATCAAAATTTTGAGTTAGCCTTTTTGTTCCGCACAGTTCGAAGTTCAGGAAATTATACCTTTGAGCAGGGCACTTCCCCACAGTCTTCAGGGCAACGGTTATAAGTTATGCCCTGGGGGCATATAAGCTTTTATTGAAATCTTTGTCGTAGAAACTTGAAAAAAGGCTCATTCGATTGGTAATTCAAAAGGTCTAGTGCCCTTTTTAGTAGTCGATTTGAGTGATTTGAGTGATTTGAGGGCAACTAACCCCCCTCTCACGCCGACCTTTTCCCCAAACACATCCAATCCAAATTTTTAGATAGCGATTTTGTTCAGTGTAGTTGATCTCCAGATAGAAATTATGTTTTTCAGGAAGACACTCCCCCACAGCCCTCAGGGCAAGGGTTGTAAGTTATGCCCTGGGGGCATATAAAGTTTTTATAGAAAGCGTTGTCGTAGAAACTTCAAAAAAGGCTCATTCTATTGGAAATTCAAAGGGCTAGTGTCCTTTTTAATAGTCCAAAGTGATTGGAGGGCAACTAACCCCCCTCTCAAAATCCAATCAAAATTTTATGTTAGCCATTTTGTTCAACGTAGTTGAAAGTTCTGGAAATTAGGTCTTTGAGTATGACAACCCCCCCCCCCCCCACATCCGTAATGGCAAAGGTTGTAAGTTATGCCCTGGGGGCATATAAGGTGTTTATAGAGCGCGTCGTCGTAGAAACTTCAAAAAGGGCTTATTCGATTGGAAATTGAAAAGGCTAGTGCCCTTTTTAGTAGTCGATTTATTTGAGTGATTTGAGGACAACTAACAACGCCGACACTTTTTCCAAACACATCCAATCAAAATTTTGAGATAACCATGTTGTTCAGCGTAGTTGATTTCCAGATAGAAAATATGTTTTTGAGGAGGACACTCCCCCACAGCCCTCAGGGTATGGGTTGTAAGTTATGCCCTGGGGGCGTATAAGGTTTTTATAGAAAGCGTCGTCGTAGAAACTTCCAAAAAGACTCATTGGATTGGAAATTCAAAGGGCTAGTGTCCTTTTTAATAGTCGAAAGTGATTGGAGGGCAACTATCCCTCCTCTTACGCCCACCTTTTCCCCAAACACATCCAATCAAAATTTTGAGATCGCCATTTTTTCAACGTAGATGAAAGTTCTAGAAATTAGTTCTTTGAGTATGACAACATTCCCCCCCCCACAGCCCTCAGGACAAGGGTTGTGAGTTATGCCCTTGGGGCATATAAGGTTTTTGTAGAACGCGTTGTCGTATAAAATTCAAAAAAGGATCATTCGATTGGAAATTGGAATGGCTAGTGCCCTTTTTAACAGTCAAAAGTGATTGGAAGGCAACTAACACCCCTTCCACGCCCACCATTTCCCCAAACACCTCCAATCAAAATTTTGAGATAACTATTTTGGTCTACGCAGTTTAAACTTCAGCAAATTATACCTTTGATAGAACACTTCCCACAAAGTTTTCAGAGTAAGGGTTACAAGTTATTCCCTGTGAGCATATAACTTTATATTGACATCTTTGTTTTAGAAACTTGAAAAAGGACTCATTCGATTGGAAATTCAAAGGACTAGTGCCCTTTTTAATGGTCTCAAAAGTGATTTGAGGGCAACTAACCCCCCTCTCACGCCCACCTTTCCCCCAAACACATCCAATCAAAATTTTTGGATAGCCATATTATTCAACGTAGTTAAAAGTTTTGGAGATTAGGTCTTTAAGGATGACAACCCCTCCACCCTCACAGCCCTCTGGGCAAGGGTCGTAAGTTATGCCCTGGGTGCATATAAGGTTTGTATAGAAAGGGATGATGTAGAAACTATAAAAAGGGTTCATTCGATTGGAAATTGAAAGGGCTAGTGCTCTTTTAATACTCGAAAGTGATTGAAGGGCAACTAAATTCCCTCTCATGCCCACCATTTCCCCAAACACATCCGATCATAATTTTGAGATATCCCTTTTGTTCAACGTAGTCGAACACTCTGGAAATTAGGTCTTTTAGGATGATAACCTCATCAGAGCCCTCAGTGCAAGGGTTTTAAATTATGCCCTGGAGGCATATAAGGTTTATATAGAAAGTTGTTGTAAAATTTTCAAAAAGGGCTAATTTGATTGGAAGTTAAAATTGCCCTTTTTAATAGTCGAAAGTGAGTGGAGAGTAATTAACCCCCCTCTCACGCCCCAGGGCAAAGGTTATGAGTTATGCCCTGGGGGCATATAAGGTCCTTATAGATAGAGTTGCAATAAAAACTTCAAAAGGGGCTTATTCAATTAGAAATTGAGAGGGCTAGTGCCCTTTTTAATAGTTGAAAGTAATTGGAGGGTAACTAACCACCCTCTAACGCCAACCATTCCCCCGGATACATCCAATCAAAATTTTGATATATCCATTTTTTTCGACGTAGCCGAACATTTTTTAAGTTTAATCTTTGAGGAAGACAACCCCCCCAGCCCAACGGGAAAGGGGTACTAGTTATGCCCTGGGGGCATATAAGGTTTTTGTTGAAAGAGTTGACGTAGAAACCTCAAAAGGGCTGATTTGATTGGAAATTGAAAGGGCTAGTGCCGTTTTTAATACTTGAGACTGATTATTGAGCGATTAACGCCCCTCTCACACCCAGCTCTAAATGGGTACCTGGAGAAATCTGGGGAAGGTAAACAGGAAGGGTTTGCGAAAGCATAGGTTGGCTGGCCCCCAACCCCCCATTGCACTTCCTGGCTGAAGGGCCACGAAACGGAGATCAGCACCGCCGGTTTGGACCTTAAGGGTCTAGTGCCGCATCCTTTACCCTTTCCTATCCTCTCACACCCACCATTTTCCTAGATACATCCAATCAAAATTTTGAGATAGCCATTTTGCTTAACGTAGTTGAAAGTTCTGGAAATTAGGTCTTAGAGGACGACAACCACCCTCACAGCCCTTAGGGTAAGGGTTGTAATTTTTGGCGCGGGGGCATATCAGGTGTTTATAGAAAGTGTTGTCGTAGAAACTCAAAAAAGGCTCATTCGATTGGAAATCGAAAGGCCTAGTGCCCTTTTCAATAGTCGAAAGGGATTGGAAGGCTTGACATTTTTATAGTAAAGATCGATATGGGTATAATATATTATTTTTGTTGTTGTTGTTGTAGTTTAGACCAGGGCACTTTGTATCGAAGGAGTTGTCGTAGGTACTTCGAAAAGGGCTCATTCGATTGAAAATAGAAAGGTCTGATGCCCTTTTTAATAGTCGAAAGAGATTGGAGGACAACTAATTCCCCTCCCATTTGCCTTTATGTTTAGAAACTAAATGTTGCGATAAGATTAAATCAAAACGCACTGTGTTAATACTAATTCTCAATAAGGCATCTCAGCAGTATCCCAAGAACGACTGAGGGTATTATGTTCAAACTTTCGGGGCTACTTCTGCACTTAGGATGTAACCAAATCAAAATAGCGTAAGTGTATCCAAGCTATCAAAGAAAATAAACAGATTTTTTTGCGAATGGTATCAAGTTTTCCATTTCAGGTCAACTAGTAGAAATATAAAACTAAATTGAAGAGTACTATTTGTGGCCATATTTTTGGGAGGGTGTGAATTGTTTACGATGGCTCGAAATATTGCTCGAGCATACAAATAGCAGGCCAAACTATAAAGTCTTAAAAAAACGAAAAGATTTGGAGTACCATTTTCGTTTTCCCTGAAAATTCTGTGTCAATATAAAAACAACAGAAATTAATTAAAAAAAACTTTTTCCACAAAATAAGTTTTTCAAAGAAAAGAAAAGAACTCCATTAAACAAAAAATGAGCAAAAATAAAATCAAATAATCTACTAAGCGTGAAACTACCACAAATCATCAGCGATAAATAAATGAAACCTAAGACGAACAGAAATTATAATAAATAACCGAGTCAAAATCAAAACGAGCAGAAATTAACATAAGAAGGGCTCAAAACCCGTATGCATTCCCTAGGCCAGATCATAATTTGCACTTTGCTGAAAAAAATACAAACGAATTTGCATTGTCAGTTTAATATACATATACTGGTATTTAATAATCAAAATGTTAATATGATTTGATTTATTAAAGTTATGAAAGTAAAAACATTTATATGTTTCTCAGTAAAGTGCAAATTATGTTCTGGCCTTGGGAAGCTATAGGGGTTTTGAGCCCAACTTATGTTAATTTCTGCTCGTTTGAGTTTGACTCGGTTATTTATTGTAATTTCTGTTCGTTTTGGGTTTCATTTATTTATCGATGCTGATTTGTGGTAGTTTCACGCTTGATAGATTATTTAATTTTATTTTTGCTCATTTTTTGTTTAATGGAGCTCTTTACTTTTCTTTGAAAAACTATTTTGTGGAAAAAGTTTTTTTTAGTTAATCAGAGAACAAGAATGGGCTCTTAGCGTCTAGTCCTCGCCCCAAAGAAGCTTAAATGACGTCACTGTCTTCAATTTTTTAACATCAGCTGCTAATTCAAGAACGACTACACAATGGTCAAAGATAATAATCTCAATCTTGAACTGCTCACTTTCAACGCCTCAATACCTCATATTTTAATGTGGGCAGACGAACAACCATTACATATGGAAACATATTAACCTTACCTAATAGGATCTTACGCTACGCTATCTATAATTGGGATCTGGGGTACTCCCGAGAAATTTTCATTCACGTCAATCTTAATTTCTCGTAGTTTAATGATGGCATGGAACTCTAACTTATTTTGAAGATGCATTTATTGTTATTTTTCTCTTTTACATACCAGGACTGATGATTTTACAATGTGTATTCGGGGCTATATAATTTGCCATTAGTTTTTCCAGCCATTATTGAGAAACGAATTCACAAAAATGTGTGTGGGGGGGGAGGTTCTTTTCGATTCCTTTTTAATGTGAAGATGTAAAAAAAGATGTTATTTAACAACAAAAAAATAAATTGGGTGTTTCCCAATATCTCGGGGGATGGGGGCAGTCCTAAATTTTTCGATTTTTTAACTGAAAATTAATTGAAACGATTTTTTAATTGAAACAGGCCTGTTGAAAAAAAAAACGGGACACAGGTCAGTGCTACCGATGCAAAAAAGTGATTTTCCTTGTTTTTCAAGGAGGGGGACTGTAATGTACTACTCTTTCCAATGGATTCCAATGGTACTCTTTTCGTTTTGATCTAATGCCATTTTTTAGGGCTTGAGGTTTTTTTTCGAAATCACCGTAAATTCCTTTTTGCAATAAACTTTTGCTTTTGAGACAAACAGAGAACAACAGTTACCATTCCTGAGTCAGTGTCAGATGACAATATTTTTCACTGGGCAGTTTTTTTCAAAACGCATTTTTTAACTTTTGGTTACTGTCGGCTGTGGTTCGCTCTTTACTAGGTTGCAACTGCCGCTGCAACCATGACAAAGCTACTATCACAAAAGCTGCAATGTCGCTTCACAATACGATAAACAAAATTAGTTAGTTGCTCTTAAACCGATGATCACCAACCGGTCTTTGATCAAAATTGGTCCTCCAGTCTTTCTGAAGCCTAGTAATACGCTAAAAAGAATTTAGCTTATGGTGTTTGCTGAGACAGCACTGCTAACTATTTTTATACCTACCTTAAGCTGTTGTAAGAATGGACCTATCCTAGGTTTGGAGAACAAGAGGATAAAGAGAACAACTATTAAAGCGTAAAATATGTTGTAGACGATCTTTTCTTGCTCATAGCTATTTCTATCCTGAAGACCCGTATCTTCTCTCTTTGACTCTGTACCAAATACATCCCATGCCTGAGGTATGGACAAGTCAATGTAATATTAATCCCGATGAATTCTTCTTTGCCTCTGTGGACCCATCTTAGTTGTATTCATACCGGAAAACTGCGATTTTCAACTATTTCTTCTTTAGATTTATTCAAAACATGATGTTTATAGGATAATACTACATTTCGTCAGTGTTGCCACTTTGAACCGTAAAAATGAATGTGCAGAACTAATTAGCTAAATTTGGTGGTGCTGTTCATCTGTAAAATTAAAAAGTTAACGATTTGTTGATTTCCAAAGATAAATAGATCTTTGAAAGCTACACCTTCTTAATCTGTTTAGTGCCATTTGTTTTAGCTTATTTCTAACCGAAATTTCTTTTTTTTTAATTTTCTATTTTACATGTTCAAACAATAGGATTCCATTTTCACTGTCCTTAGTGCATTAGACACACTGACGGGATTCAATCTAAATTTGATGATCTGTGTGGCTTATAATTGAAAATTCATCTTCAATCTTTGTTCAATTTTGGCTGAGTTTACTGAGTTCTTTTTTAGTTTTTTTTTCATCCTGCTAAAATATATTAATCTTCTTTAGCCATGACAATAATGAGGCTATTATATACATTGACTGTAAGTTATGAGACACTAGTATATATGACAGCTTGCTGATTGCGTAATCTTTCGAATTTGGGTCTTTCAGAACCCAAACTAACCAAGTCTATTCCTTATTTTTGTAAGATTTAACTGTAAAAGTACTTGGTTTACGCTTAACCTTTTACAATGAAAAGTTTTCGTTTTCCCCAAAAGAGGATTAACGCCAAGAATACAACAATTTTTGTGCGTCAGCCGCCAAACCTGCAAAGAAGCTAATCTAAGTCAGTCTAAGCTAAAATGAACTAAGGGGCATTCTCCATGTCAAAACACATAAGCAAACACCAAAAATATGGGAAATTTCTTTTCTACATGGCTATTGCATTACAATTAAAAAACTCAATGAATCTCCTTCTGGAATCTTCTGCTCTCTTTGTTTTATGGATCTCGTCAAATCGGCCTCTGAACGGCTCATTTCTAAGAAAAGTGGCAAATTTGAGTCGTAAAAGTCAACAATCTAGATCTGAGCAGTTTCAATATAAGTGTGCCTAAATTGGTAACTTGGTGTCACACTACCTAAGTACCTGGATTGTTAACTTGCTATGGTGCTACTGAGTTCATTTTGCTTTAAATGGCAACCTTTTTTTAAGGAAATATAACTAGCATCATGTAATGTCAAAACACGTATACGGACTAAGTCAAGCGCAGTTGCAAGCCAAGAATAAGCCTCGCGAAGCAGCTTTGAATCAGTTTCATCAACGAAATTGATTACTCGGTGGAGTATCCGTCAATGTGACAATTTTGTGCAGTGCCTCATGCTAATATATGAAAAATTTATATAACCAAAATTAACTCCGCCTTACATTTTCCTGAAGCTGTCAATCATGTAAAACCCGCGTGTTGTTGATGGTTTTTGGAAGCAATATATCTCCGACGTACATTGTACTACCGTAGTCCAGCATATATCCTCCAAAAAATTCCCCTCTGAAAACCGTCCCCTACCCCGTGGAGAGTTCTCCCCGAAAAATCCCGCCACTGCAGACAATTCCCCCAAAGGCAATTCCCCCAGCATGCAAAATTTTGCGGCCAAAGGGAAAAAAGATAAATAAAAAATGAAGAAAAGAAGGAATTTGGAATTTTCAATCTATATTCCAAAGTAATGGTAGAATATATGGCATAGAATTGGAACATTATGGGGAATTTCCCTGGGGAGAATCAGCCTGGGACCTGTACTGGCAGTAACGACTGCTGGTTAATTTCAACTTCTTAGCTCTGTTCCCAAGTAAGACATAAGTTTGGACAAACTCTTTCTATTTTCTTCGATCATGCTGCATCTCAATTTGCAGAAAAGGATGTGCATTTGAAATAATTTGTTTTACTCAGAGTCGTAGCAAAGCTAGTCTGAAGGTTTGAGACATTCATTGCCTCCCCCCTCCTATGGCAACTTGAAAAATAAAACTAAATTTGGATTGGTACTTGTCTGTTAAACAGAACTTCCTCAAGAAGTGAAGTTAGGTTAATTCTAATGAAATAAACCAAAATATGACGATAATATAATACTTTAGAAACAAAATTATGTAAACTACAACAAAGAATTATGAAAAGCAGGCCATAGAGAACGCATTATATCAAATACCTAACCTAACTTAACCTAACCCCTAGCCACCTCTAAATACTATATATTTAATTAAAATATACATACATCGTATTTCTCTCACTCAAAAGAAGTAAATCATAACCAATTCAAAACCGGTTTTGTCAGATCTCAGACAACGAAATTCTTCAGAATGTTCTATTTAACAGACAAGTACCTTCAGATTTATTGGTTACAACGGACAGATGAAAATACCCTTTTCCAGGCTGCAGCTGCAGCGGTAGCTAGCAACCTAGTAAGAGACGATCACGTCCCTTAGTATTTAACACTAAACCCAGCCAAAATGAGGATGATCCCTCCCAAAACTAATTCTTGGGATCCCAACTGAACCAAAGACGGGAAGAGCCGCATACTGAAGGCTTTATCATTTCAAAGTTTATGTTTGAAAAGGATTTGCTACCAATCTCCTTTTCTCGCCCCGTGAACGTACCCGATCCATTGGGCTCAAAGAAACAGCATGCTTCGGAGCTTTTCGAAAACAAAACGATAGGACAGACACATAGACGTCTGACTATAGAGATTAAGTACAATAATAAAGCCTTTATCTTTTTTAAAATTTGTACCTAAACACATTTATGTTATCTTTGATGTTTCTTTGCTCAATATGCACAAAAGAATGTCTCACGTATAATTCACAAAGTTGTGAAAAATCTTTGCAAAACAACTTTATCGGTTTATACTGTAGAAACCATTACATGAGAATGGCGCGAACCATGATTGCTCCTCTTGTGATATTTAATGGCGATTTGTGATAATAATATTCTGTAGTAAATACCAGTCCTATAAGCAGTTAAGTAATACTAGGGCACCTCATACTTTTTCTCAACAAGGGGATGATAATCCTTAAAAAGAACCGAAGTTAGTACCCACCGCAGTAGCATCAATTCACGAAGATCTAGGGGACAGCAAAATGTATATTTAAATGTATGGGGGGGGGGGGGAATTCATCGTTTTTTCAATAGAAATACCAGAAAAAAATATATTCTTGAAAATCTAAGGGGAGGGCAAAAATATAACCCCCCCCCCCAATTGAAGCCACTGTCATAGTGGTGCTTAGAGCGCTGAAAATGTATAAGTAGGGTCGTCATTTCCACTGCTAATACACCAGGTCAAGCACTATAGTCTTCCCTGTCCAAACTATAGTCTTCCCTGTCCCTGTCGATTCAAAGAAGCCAAAGGTTTATGAATGACCGGTGTTCGTAGTCGATCTTAGCTCAGAACTTAGGCTACTGAAGTTGAAAATCTAAGTGACAAAAATTTGGTTTAAAACTTCTGAATCGGCACTAATTTCTTCCTAATTAAGACTACTATGTTTGTATATTTTGTCAGGTTGATCATAAAGATAGAATATCTGTTGTTCCAAGTACCTTGTATATTTTAAATGGATCTGCCTTAAATCTTCATTCTGAGTAGTCGGTCATAACAATTGCACGTGGATAGTGTGATTCGGGCATAAATTCTGAAGAAAAATGACGCGATGAGCAAAACCAACAAAAGTATTTTTTGAGTAGATGGCGTTAACTTTTCACCCACTGTGTTTTACTACTATAAAGCCGTTTTCAATTCACGTTTTTTTTTTTACCAACAAAATTCGAATAAAAAAGGAAAATCTGTTGTGTTATTGCTTGTGTGAATTATCGCTTTTGGGCAGTTTGGCTGAGAGACTCGTGTTCTATTATAATTTTCCGAGCAAGTTGCTCACAAATTTCAGCAAAAGCTCAGAGGAAGATAGACGTGAAATACCGGATACCAAATTTGAGCCTTTTTGCAATAAATTAAAATGAGCAACATTAAAACTTAAAACGAACAGAAATTATTACGTATATAAGGGGGTTCGCCCCCTTGTCAAAACCTCGCCCTTTACGCTAAATTTCGAATTTTGTTCCAATTCTTTAAGAATGACTCCTAAATCACAAAGGTCGTTCTATTACAATTAATGAAAGCAACTTTTTCACAAAATAAGTTTTTCGAAAAAAAAGAAAAAACTCAGTTAAATCAAAAATGAACAAAAATAGAATAAAGTAATCTATAAAGCACACATCCTCCACAAATCGGTATATATAAATAAAAGAAAACCGGAACGAACTTAAATTAAAGCAAATAACGGAGTAAAACTCAAAATGAGCAGAAATTGATATAAGCACGTTTCAAAACCCTATGCTTTCCAAAAGCAAGTATTTAATTTGTACTTTACTGAAAAAAATACAAATGAATTTAATGAAAAAATGGGCATTGTCAGTTTAATATACATATACCGTTATTTATTCTTTATTAAATAAAAAAAACAAGTTTTTTTAACTGAAAGTAAGGAACGACGTTAAAACTTAAAACGAACAGAAATTATTCCGTATATGAAGGGGGCTGTCCCCTCCTCAACGCCTCGCTCTTTACGCTAAAGTTTTTTTATTGTTTAAAAAAATAGAGTTGTGAGAAAGTCAAACTTTAGCGTAAAGAGCGAGGCGTTGAGGAGGACAGCCTTCATATACGGAATAATTTCTGTTCGTTTTAAGTTTTAACGTCGTTCCTTACTTTCAGTTAAAAAAACTTGTTTTTTTTATTTAATTTTTGAACGTTTTTGAATTAATGCAGGTTTTGATTTTGGCTCACCGTACATGAATAATTAAAACAAAATTTGCATATTATATTTGGTTAAATGGCTTTCTCGAAACTTGTTTAATTTTATTTACGAACGTTTTTATTAGTAATATATATACGTAACTTGGAATTAACTTACGTAACGAACTTCTATATTCATAAATTTTTAACACGTATATTAGGGGGTTCGCCCCCTAGTCAATACCCTGCTCTTTAAACTATAGTTCGAATTTTTTTTCCAGTTCTTTAAAAATGACCTCTTAATCACAATCAGTTGATCAGTTGAAAAACTTGTTTTTTTTCATTTAATTCCTGATCTTTTTCTTTAATAATGCTGGGAAATCCGGCGCCCCCTTCATAGCAATGTCCCGTCCCCCATGAAAACTTCCTTCATGGAAAGATCCTTCCATATAGCCCCCAACCCTCTCCTTCCCCCACCTACAAGAAAAAATCTCCTCTGAAAAAGTCTGTATACTTCCCAATAACCAATACTATATGTTAACATTGAGTAAAGTTCATAATTTTCAGCCCTCCCCCTGGAGACTTTTGGGGATCAAGTCATCCTAAAAGACATTTTTATCATATTTTCGACCATACTGAACAAAATGGCTATCTCAAAATTTTGATTGGGTGACTTTGGGAAAAAAATGAGCGTGGGAGGGGGCCAAGTTGCCCTCTATTTTTTTTGGTCACTTAAAAAGGGCACTAGAACTTTTAATTTTCGTTCCAATGAGCCCTCCCACGATATTCTAGGACCACTGGGTCAATACGATCACCCCTGGGGAAAAAAAAAAAACAAACAAACAAACAAACAAACAAACAAATAAACACGCAACCGTGATCTTTCTTCTGGCAAAAAATGTAAAAATCCACATTTTTGTAGATAGGAGCTTGAAACCTCTACAGTAGGGTTCTCTGATACGCTGAATATGATGGTGTGATTTTCATTAAGGTTCTATAACTTTTAGGGGTCTTTCCCCCTTTTTTTGAAAATCAGCCAAATTTTCTCAGGCGCGTAACTTTTGATGGGTAGCTCTAAACTTGATGAAAGTTATATATTTGAAATCAGCATTGAAATCTGATACTTTTGATATATCTATTGGTATCAAAAACCCGTTTTCTAGAGTTTCGGTTACCATTGAGCCGGGTCGCTCCTTACTTACAGTTCGTTACCACGAACTGTTTGAAAATATTAATTAATTTTTGATTTCTTAAAGTTATAAAATGAAAACATTTAAAACAATTTTTAGTAAAGTACAAATTATATTCTGGCTTTTGGAAAGCATAGGGGTTTAGAACCCTACTCATATTAATTTCTGCTCGTTTTGAGTTTGACTCTGTTATTTATTTTAATTTCTGCTTGTTTTGGGTTTCATTTATTTATTGATACTGATTTGTGGTGGTTGTATGCTTGGTAGATTATTTGATTCTATTTTTTTTCATTTTTGGTTTAACAGAGCTCTTTAATTTTTTTTTTTACAATAGTTGTGTGGGAAGTTTTTTTTAATTAATTTCTGCTCGTTTTATATTGACATAGTCTTTATCAGGGAAAATGACTGAGCCTCTTCTAAAGTAAAACAACAATCGCTTCCATAAGAACCTTAAATATACCCTGGGCATAACTTACAACCCTTGCCCCTAATCTCTGGGGTTTGTATCAACCCCAAAAACCTTCTTATATGATATTTAGATTATTTTGAATAGACTGGCTAACTCAAAATTTCTATTAGATACATTACGGGACAATACGGCATAACTTACAGCCCTTGCTTTGAGGGATGCTGGGGGGGGGGGGTATCATCCTCAAATACATAATTTATTGACCTTTCAATTACGTTGAAAAAAATCCCTACCTCAAAATTTTAAGTTTAGTTCTCTCAATTTCCTATCGACTGAGCCCTTTTTGAAGCTTCTACGACAAAACTTTCTATAAAAACCTTATATGCCCCAAGGGCATAACTTAAGACCCTTGTTCTGAGGGCTATTAAGGGGGGGTGTCATCCTCAAATTTCCAGACCTTTCAACTACGTTGAACAACATGGATACACCGAAATGCTGATCGGAGCTGTTTGGGGAAATGATGGGCCTGGGGGCGGGGGGAATTCTTCCTCGGATCACTTCTGACTATTAAAAAGGACAATAGGCATTTCAATTTTAAAAAATAGCCATTTTTACGACAACGCTTTCTATAAAAACCTTTTACGCCCCCAGGGCATAACTTACAACCTTAGCAGTGAGGGTTGTGGGGGGGGGGGTCATCCTACTCAAAGATATAACTTTCGGACCCTTCAACTACCAAAACAAAATGGCTATATCAAAATGTTGATCGGAAGTGTTTGGGGAAACTATGAGCGTGAGGAGGAGGGGGGGGGGGATATTCGTCCTCCGATTCCAGTCCTAATTTCCAGAACTTTCAACTACATTGAACAAAATGGATATCTAAATGGAGGTGTTTGGGGAAATGGTGGTCGTGAGAGGGGGGATAGTTGCCCTTCAATCAGTTTCGACTATTAAAGAGGGTACTAACCATTTCAATTTCTAATCAAATAAGCCCTTTTGAAGTTTCTACAACATCGCTTTCTATAAAAACCTTATATGCCCCCGGGGCATAAATTAGAACCCTTGCCCTGAAGGCTTTGGAGGGGGAGGAGTGTCATCCTAAAGACCTAATTTCCAAAACTTTCAACTACGTTGAACAAAATGGCTATCTAAAAATTTTGATTGGATGTGTTTGGGGAAAATTTGGGTGTGAGAGGGGGTTAGTTGACATCCAATCACTTCCGACTGTTAAAAAGGGCACTAGCCATTTAAACTTGCAATCGAGTGAGCCCTTTTTGAAGTTTCTACGACAACGCTTTCTATGAAAACCTTACATGTCCCCAGGGCATAACTTATAACCCTTGCCTTGAGGGCTCGGGGGGGGGGGGGGTTGTCATCCTCAAAGACCTAATTTTCAGAACTTACAACTACGTTGAATAAAATGGCTATCTCAAGATTTTGATTGGATATGTTTGGGGAAAAGGTGGGCGTGAGAGGGGGGTTATTTGCCCTCCAATCACTTTCGACTATTAAAAAGGACCCTAGCCCTTTGAATTTCCAATCGAATGAGTCTTTTTGAAAGTTTCTAAGACAAAACTTTCTATAAAAACCTTATATGCCCCCAAGACATAACTTACAACCCTTGCCCTGAGGGCTGTGAGGGAGTGTCCTCCTCAAAAACATAATTTCTATGTGGAAATCAATTACGTTGAACAAAATGGCTATCTCAAAATTTTGATTGAATGGTTTTTGGGAAATGTTGGGCATGGAAGGGGTGTTAGTTGCCTTCCAATAACTTTCAACTATTAAAAAGATTACTAGCCATTCCAATTTCCAATTGAATGAGCCCTTTTCGGATTTTATACGACTACTCCTATGATACGAAGTGACCTGGTCTGAAAAAAATACATTGTGCCAACATCGTTCTTTACTTAGGCAGTGCTGCTGCGCTGCGTATGATAAAAATCTCTTTTGAAAGTACTTTAAAAACTTTGGTGAAAAGACCGAGGTATTGACGAGGGGGTGAACCCCCTCATATACGTAATAATATCTGTTCGTTTTAACTTTTAATTCTGCTACTTACTTTCTGTTGAAAAAACTTGTTTTTTTACTTAATATCTGATCGTTTTTTAAATAATACTGGGAAATCCGACACCCCCTTCATGGAAAATTATCTTTCCCCCATTAAGAATTCCTCCATGGAAAGAACCTCCTATGTAACCCCCTTCCCCTGACACCCCACCAGAAAAAAATCTCCCTGAACGTCTGCATACTTCCCAACAACCAATACTATATGTAAACAATGGGTAAAGTTCATAGCTTGCAACCCTTCCCCCGGGGACAGTGGGGGATTAAGTCATGCTCAAAGCCATATTTATTATGTTTTTATTACGTATATGAGGGGGTTCTTCCCCTCGTTAATACCTCACTCTTTACGCTTAATTTTGAATTTTGTTCTAATTCTTTAAAAATGACCCCTGAATCGCAAAGGCCGTTTTATTAGAATAAATATCTCTTCTGAAAGTACTAAAAAACGTTAGCGTAAAGAGCACGATATTGACGAAGGGACGAACCCCCTCATATACATAATAAGTTCTGTTAGTTTTGAATTTTGATGTTGCTCCTTACTTTCAGTTAAAAAATCTTGTTTTTTTATTTAATTTCTGATCGTTTTTAAATAATACTCGGAAATCCGGCGCCCCCTTTATGGAAGATTCCCCTCCTCCATGAAAAATTCCTCCATGAAAAGATCCTCCCACGTAACCTGCTCTTCCTGACCCCCCCCCTACCAGAAAAAATCCCTCCTGAAAACAACTGTATACTTCCAAATAACCAACACTACATTTAAAGAATGGGCAAAGTTCACAACTTGCAGCCCTTCCCCCGGAGACTGTGGGGGAGTAAGCCGCCCTCAAAGACATAGTTATTAGATTTTTCGACTATGCTGAACAAAATGTCTACTTCTAAATTTTGATCGGGTGGCTTTGGGAAAAAATGAGCGACGGAGGCCTAGTTACCCTCCAGTTGTTTAGTCACTTAAAAAGGCACTAGAACTTTTAATTTCTGTTCGAATGACCTCTTTCGCGAGATCCTAGGACCACTGAGTCGCTACGATCCCCCCTAGGGAAAAACACAAAAAAAAACTGAAAAAAGCACAATAAAAAAAATATCCCAAAACAGAAAAATAGAAAAAAAACAGAAACAAAAGATCCGCGACCTTTCTTCTGGCAAAAAATACAAAACTCCACATTTTTGCAGATAGGAGCTTGGAACTTCTATAGTAGAGTTTTCTGATTCGCTAAATCTGATGGTGTGGTTTTCATTAAAGTTCTATGACTTTTAAGGGGTGTTTCCTCCTTTTTTTTAGAAAATAAGGCAAATTTTCTAAGGCTCATAACTTTTGATGGGCAAGACTAAACTTAATGAAACGTATATATTTGAAATAAAAAAAAAAATCCAATTCTTTTGATGTTGAAAAGTGGTATCAAAATTCTGTTTTTTAGAGTTTTGGGGACTATTGAGCCGGGTTGCTTCTTACTTATAGTTCGTTACCACGAACTGTTTGAAACTATGATTTGAACTAATTTAAAAAAGATTATGTCTTTTTGAGCCCGAGCTCTTTTTTCAACCAGCGTGTTTTGCTGCTTTAAAGGCGTTTTCCTTTCACAGATTTCTTAGGAAATTTTTGAGTGAAAGTGAAAAATCTGTTCTCGTTGGCCGCTGGTGCAAATTTCAATAGAGAGGCTTACGTTCTATATAAATTTATCGAAAAATACTCATACTTTTCATCAAATGCTCTGAAAAAATAAAGGTGAAATAACGAATATCGAACTTGAGGCTCTTTTTTTCCAAAACTGAATTACAAAAATTTTGGTAAAAAGTTAAACCTTGCTATGCCGAAAAACATCTTCCAACCACTGTGTTTTGTCACTCTAAAACAGTTTTCCATTTACGGGTTTTTCGGAGAAAATCTCCAAGTTAATTATAAAAACCTGTTATAATGTTAATATGAAGGTCTGTTGAGCAACTCAGGTTCTATTTTGCTTTTCTGAGCAGGCTACTCAGAAATTTCATATACAATTCTAACAAAATAAACATGAAATACCCAATTTGAGGCTTTTTCATTATAGATTCGGTAAAAAACTACACCTTTTTATTCCCAAAAACGTCAACCGCTGTATTTTGATACACCACAGCTGTTTTCCATTTGCGGTTTTATGAGGAAATTTCTGAGTGAATATAGAAAATCTGTTCTGTTATCGCTTGTTTGAACCTTCTTTGAGATACTTGCTTTCCATTTTAATTTTCTGAGTTTGCTGCTCAGAGATCTTGTCGAAAGCTCGGGCAAAGTAAACTCTGAAATACTGATTTTAAGGCTTTTCAGAATAGATTCAGTAACAAGTTATATCTTTTTATGTCCAAAATATTTTTGCCAATAACCGTATGACACCCTAAAGCCTTTTCCCAGTTTTTCTAAGATAATTTATCGGAGTGAAGACGAAAAATATGTTTTATTATCGCTTGTATGAAGCGTCGTTGAGAGACTTGGTTTCCATTTCCTGACAAAGCTACGCAAAAATTTCATAGAAACTCCAGACAAAGTAAGTGTGAAATACCGAATTTGAAGTTTTTCATAATAGATCCGGTGAAAAATTATATCTCATAAAGGCAAAAAATATTTTTCAACTAATGTATTTTGACACAACAAAGCTGTTCTCCATTTTTGATTTTTCTGAGAAATTTCTGACTGAAAGTAAAAAAGTCTGTCCCATCTCCGCTTGCTTGAAGTTCTTTTGATTTTTGAAATTTGCCCAGAAAATTGCTGTCCCTATAATCCGTGTTAAGGCAGGAAACCAGAAAACCTGGCTGGAATGACCCTAATATTAAGAGTGCAAAACAACGTAGTAAATTTTGGTATCGAGTCTGGAAAGACTGTAACAAGCCTCGTTCTGGGCATGTCTTCCATTGCCGTCGACTAGCAAAAAAGCAATTCTCGCTCCTGAATAGACTACAGCCGAGGCTTTATAAAATCAGTCGAATGAGTTGCAGCGTGGAACCCAAGAAAGCTATGCAAAGTGTATAAAAATGAATTTCGTGATTCTAATCGTAATTCATGTATTAGTGAAAACGATATGGGTCACTCACTACAAAAATGTCTTTTCTGACCCCAATGCTTCTATGAACCAGGAATTTAAGCAGCAACTAAATTCACGCCTTAAAAGTACCGAGCACGTTCGTAGTAAAATTATATTTCTAAGAGCCTAGTCTATAATATAATATCCAAGCTAAAGAGTTGGAAAGCTGCTGGAGCTGATGGAATTTGTAGTGATCACCTGAAGAATGCATCTGATCTATTGATGGATCACCTCGCTTTGCTATTTCCATTCTGCATCTCGCCAAGGATCGATCCAGGTAATTTCTGTGCCGGAATTACAACTACTATATTGAGGAAAAATAAGTATGTGGCCCTGTGCAATTCGTATAGACGAATTACAGTGTCAAGCTTATTTAGCAAAGTTTTCGAAAAACTCTTATTGCCATTGATTGCCTCAAAATGTCTAGTGGGAAGCAAGCAGCATGGGCTCTAAACTCATGTTGGCTGTGCCACAGCTCACCTTATTTTACGGAATATTATGCGCAGAGCTTCTGCGAAAGGCTTTCTGTGTTTACCTCTCTGCCGCTTTTGATAGTATTTTGCACTCTCAAGCGTTGTTATCACTTCTGGATTGCGGCGTTGATCCTTACGTAGTGTCTATTCTACAGTTTTGGTACAATAATACAGTTAGCCGTATTGTGTCAGGAAGACATAAGCAAAAAAAATTGTCCGATTCTTTTGGAAGGTGTACCTCTGCTTAAAGGTTTAAGACAGAGTTCTTGTTTATGCCCAACTGTATTCAATTGCGCCGCATATTCAATTCAAACTTTTTATTTCCTCCGAATACAAAGAGTAAAAAAATAAATAAAGATAATAACCGCTAATCAACAGGCCATAAAATTATTTTAAACTATATAACAACAAGTACGCACAGGCCTTCAGTCAAAATTACCACACAAATTAACACTTCATTCAATATATAATAAATTAACACTTAACAAATCAACACTTCATTCAAAAATTAAATCAAATAAAATAAATTAAGCTTCGTGCGCAGCTCTATATAAATTATGAGAAAAAACATTTAATTTGGATAAAAATTTCTTTTGCTTTTTCCCCAAAACATCAACAGGGTTTTTATTTTATATGTATTCATTAAAAAAGTATTTGATTCAGATTTAGAAAAGCGGCAAAGGAACTTAGCAAAATTAAAAAATGTGGTTTTTACATGCGCAATATTAGTAATTCTAAAAAACGGGATAAGCGATGAAAAAAAAAATTGAGGTAAAGCGACTGTATTATATACCCGAGCCAGTGATTTCCGAGAAAGAAGATCGTGAAGACAAATTACTGCCCCGAAACTAGACGCTATTCTACTTTTAACTGCTTTAGAAATAGAAGCACGGCATAGAGCTAAAGTTGGTCCATAAGGCACACCAAGATATAAATACTGCCACTAGATACTGCCACTAGAGAGTTAAAGGGAACTTTCAACCTTGACGGGCG
This sequence comes from Artemia sp. Qi Xiang Cuo, assembly GCF_049724085.1. Classification (NCBI taxonomy): domain Eukaryota; kingdom Metazoa; phylum Arthropoda; class Branchiopoda; order Anostraca; family Artemiidae; genus Artemia; species Artemia sp. Qi Xiang Cuo. Next base: position 18,079,756 of record NC_142796.1, on the reverse strand, counting down.
AGATATCAGTTATTAGTCATATGTTGATGACTTACTGCTACTTAGCTTTTCTATTTCTGGCCTACGGGATAACCTTGCTAAGATTGTTGAAATTTATAAGTTAATTGGCCTTGCTGTAAATGTATCTAAATCAGAGTTATTCATATTTAACAGGCCTGCAAAGTATAGTTTTTCTACTTCATTAGATATCGAAGGTATTGTTATTTATGAATCGGATCGTTTGCGGTATCTAGACATTGATTATGGTCTTACAACTAGATCCACTATCGGGCTTATTAAAGATAATGTGTCTTGGTCTCTTACAAAATATTATGGAAAAGCAGTAAGCTTGAGAAATGGTGTTAATAAGTCGACTTTTGCTAAAATATTCAACGCTATAGTTACGCCTTCTATTATATATGTATCCCCGTTTTGGGCAAAAACGGCAGCTGCGTACCCATTATTATAAGTTGGCAAAATTTTTGTTACGTTTGTCCTTGTGGTTTTCAAACAGTTACATAAGCAGCTGTTATTGAATAATTGACTCAGTGACTAAAATTGGGGAGATACAAGCAAGAGCTTGCCACCGAAGCATGCAGTTCCTTGCTGACTCACCTCTAACTCGCCTTGTACTGCAATTGTAAGTTACTGTAAATATTTCGTACTTGTTGAAGAGTGTATTTTTTTTTCTTTTTTACTCCGCTTATTTGTCTCCATTTGTAAGGCGAGCAGAAAAATAAATTATTATTATTATAAGCTTGTGTTCCATTTCAATTTTCTGAGCAATTGACAAAGAAATTTTGTCGAAATTTCCGAGGAAATAAACTTTTGTGCTCTTTTCAGGAGCAATGGAAGTATTTAATATTTTACAAACCTTAGCAGTTTTCTTATATAGTAGATTACTGATATTAGTTTGTAGTTTTTTGTCAAGTTTTTTTTTAAGTTTCAATTTTAAGTCTCGGAATTATGAGTCCCATTTCAACCGAATATTCTTTAGCTTAGTCCCACTGCCTTCTTCTTTTTCGTTTGATTACTTTGTGACGCTAATGGAGCCCCTACGGCAGTCAGGATCCAATCCTCGGCCCAATATTGCAAACAGGTCAATATATTAGGTTACACAAAATTAATACAAATACCGAGGGGGTACCCACTTTCAAAAATCCCTTACACCAGGTGGCGCTTGCAAAAGGTGGCGGAAGTGTGCCATGTACGGTGTAAACTACGTCGAGCATGTCGGAACTGTATGTCACACAGGTGACGGAAAGTGGGCGCCACCTTGGCAAATACTGATAATTGATGGAGATTTGAATTTTTACCTCGCGATAACACGGAACTCGATCCTATAATTTCAGCACCGCTGCCGAGTTCGTGAAATCTTCTAGATTTGGAAATTTCTCAGCAAACTTTTGAGGAAACAACACAAATTAAATGGAGCACGGATAAGAACATTATACCAGTTTTTTTGTCAAGCTTTCTGGTTTTTTTCGCCAGACAACTGTATGCATTGGAAAGTTTTTGATAATTTATTGAGAATATTACATTATTAGATAGTCTATGGCATCACTTTTTTAGTTAAATGCCAGACTTTCGTCTGACAGTATTTCCGCACCTATTTCATCCCTAGTTACTATCCAAACTCTATTCCCCTAAGACTTTCTCTTCAATCTGTCGCTTAGATTTACTAGAGCCAAATTACTGAAAATTAGGTCCCAGTTGAGCACTCTCAGATTTACAATTCTTGCTTCTGGCTTTATCGCCATATACTACAAGTAATTATTTTTAATATATTGGCTGTACAATTGGGTGTCAATAAACATAAGTTAAGAGTAAGCTATGCGATCAAGCGATGTATCCTCCGAATCCTACGGTATTGTTATTACCTTTCAATCTTCAAGCGACGACTTTTCTCGTAGATGCATCTATAAAGTGACCATGTGTGAGGGCCAACCACACTTAATGTTAGGGACTGGCCCCACTCATTCCTGATACTTTATTTCTCTTTTCGGCATGTTTTTTTTTACATTTTTCAATAAGACGTAAATGAAAACGTTGTTAACATTGCTCTTTATTTTGAAATAAAAGTGCAAATTAAAAGTTTGATTAGCTTTATATTTTGGCTCTTCAGAGGTGACACTTCCTCTCGTTTTGAAAAAAAAGTCTTGATTAAGCTAAAAAATCTCGTTTTGAAAGGTGACATTTTCCCTAACTGGGGATTATGCCGATAAATAAATTAGCCCCTCATTGTTGTTGGATCACTTTTTTATAGCAGAAAAAATTCATTTTATTAATTACATTATATAATCACCGTTATTTACTGGAAAACACCAACATATTCTATGTTCTGCGAATTTAAATTTGATTATCAAGCACTTCACCTTCCTTATTATTAAGCGAAACTTTTCTCTTTTTAATTGCCAACTCTAATAATTTTCAGCATTGTCCCTCAGCCACTGAGAAACAGAGAATTTACGCGTAAAAAATGTTGTGACTCAATAACAGTTTGCCTTTTTATTGGCTTAAAATTTTATGCAAAAGAATGAATAAGGTTTTGAATGATATTTGTTCGAGGTGCAAAACAAGTTCACTGGAAAAAAAGGCGAGGTTATTTGTCTTTCCAGAAATAAGCAACAATTCGATTAGCTTACAGAAATACGTCGCAAAAGCAAATGAGCGGGATTCAAGCACACTTTTTAATACATAAGTGTTGGATAGTAATCAATCTTTTTCTCTTTTCCTCAACCATAATGAGCCCCAGAAAAGTTGAATAATCAACCTCTGCTTCAAGAGCTCCTAGGAGATTGCTCCACTACCTCTTTATGTTAAATGGTCAATTTTGTGGTATTACAATGGGATACACAAAGAGTATGGGTAACTTACAAGAATGAGAATTGGCATTTTTGTCTACAAAAAAAACCTCAATGACATCAAGCCTTAGGCGAAACTTCAAATTTTTTTCAGTGCAATAATAAGAATAATTAATTTAATTTGTGCAGTTGTGGGAATGATGATCTGCTTATTCAAGAATTTTTTTTCTTCTTGCTTGTTGTTAGAACTTTTTTATTATGGAGGTCATTCATGATATACCAAATTATAGACATGATTTTAAGGAAGCTTGTGTATGCTGTCAAGATTTCAAATTTAGTACAAACGCTGTTATTCTTTTGTTTATCTATTACTTGCCAAAAATAAACTGAAAAACACAAAACATGTACATCCTGTATTACCGGTAACAGAGGAATTCCTGAAAATTGGCCAAAAAATGAAGTATAGGAGAAGAAATATGCCATCTGAAATAATATATTGGCTATGCAATATATCTGCACACACAGAGGAGTAACAAAATCTTCTTAAAGAGAACTTTTGACGACCCCCTCCTTCCCAACAAATTTGAAAGTATGTCAAAAATGCAAAATCTAAATATTTTGTCCTGAACAATGTTTTCTTATATTCCGCCTCCTCTGTATGCATGCGTGGCTTTGTACTGCTCTTAAATTGCCATGTTTTTTCTAGCAGTAAGGGTAGAATACTCAAAGCTCTTCATGTTTTAGTTAAAATGCCGCTCAATCAGGAATTCCCCGACTAAAGAGTGAACGAAAGAGTCATGTTATCTCCAAAGCCATAGTTATTGGGCCTTTTAACTATGATCAACAAAATGCATATCTCAAAATGCCCTCCAATCTTTTCGGTCACTTAAAAAGGGCACTATAACTTTTAATTTCCGTTCAAATGATAACTTTCCCGATGTTCTAGTACAACTGGTTTGATGCAATCATTCCTGGGGAAAACAAACAAACTTTAAAGAATAACAAAAACAAATGAACATGTATCCGTGATCCTTGTTTTGGCAAAAAATACAATATTCCATATTTATGCAGATGGGAGCTTGCAACTTCTACAGTAGGGTTCTCGAATACGCTGAATCTGATAATGTAGTTTTCAATAAGATCCATTGACTTTTAGGGGAGTTATCACCCTTTTCGAAAAATCAGGGAAATTTTTTCAGTTGCACAGCTTGTGATGGGTGACATTAAACGTGATAAATTTTATATGTTTTGAATAAGCATTAAAATTCAATTCGTTTGACATGTTCATTGCTATCAACACTATGTTTCTTTAAGTTTTTGGCTATATCTTATCAGTAAAAACAAAAGGTATGGGAGCAACTTTTGAAATATTCAAAGAAGAAATCACTCAACTCTTGTGCGAGTACGTTCCTAACAATATCTTATGGTTATTGATTTAAATTGTTCTTTCCAAGTTTACGAAAATTCATTTTAAAAATAAAACAAAAATGTTATAGAATTTGTTTAGATAATACTTCCTTGCGACAGTAGGGATCGAATCTGAGCGCCTTCAGACAAGCGGCACAGTCGTATCCCTTTATTAAGCCTTTATTATTACTCTAAGCCTTTATTGGCTGGAGTCCTTTGATAAGGGGTTTTTTGGGAGCCGGCGTTTTTTTCGGCTATGATTTTTATGGCTACGATTATCAGCTACGATAATATTAGCTAAAATGCCTATTAGTATATGAAAATGATTGATACATAACCTTTGGCAAGGAATGCCTTCTCCCAAACTTTAGGAGTGTTGGTTAAATACAATCACCCCTGAAAAAATACAATAAAAAAATAAACACGCATCCATGTTTTTTATTTGCAAAAAACAACAGCGAAATTCCACATTTTTTAAACACGAGCTTGAAAACTCTACGATAGGGTACTCTGATATTTTGAATTTCATGGTATGATTTTTTACTCAAGTCAGTCATTATATACTTCATTAGTGTACTTTTATGGAAAATTGTCATTCTATGTACTATGCTAGAAGCCTTTTAAATAGTAGGTAAGTGTTACAACCAGGGACGTCCCGAGGGGTGCGGGGAGGGTCGTGCCACCCCTCTAACGATTTTGGCATTCGGTAAAATTTTCACCTAAGGCGAACATTTCGGCAGAAATTTTGCAAAATTGCCCGAAATTTAGCATAGACAATTTGGAATAAATCAGGTAGTGATTCGGTAAAATTTACGAAAATCGCCCCTCCAATGAAATGGGTCTCGGGACACTCCTGGTTACAACACTTTCTTTTTATGGTCAATCTGATGATAAAAAAGGATGAATAAGAGCTGGAAAAATTGGTTTACTACTGCTGTCTTAGCAGAGGAAGGATTATGAATACCAGGGCGTTGATGAAAAGGGTGACAACAAATCCGACAAAGAATATTTGAAAACCTTTAAAATTGGTTTATTTTTCATAAGTACTGTTTAAGCGGACACAGATTCTCAAAAAAAAACAAAGTGGCTATAGAATGAGGAATTAGTCTAGACTATAATTTGAAGGCTTTATTTGTGTATAAATTCTGACTAACACTTTATATCCCTTCATCTCCCAGGTCAACGTATTTACCTATATTGCTCCCTGGGAAAAGAGTCATCGTAGTTCATTGAATGAGTTTTGGCCCTTGGCGGGAAATCAATTGATTCAGAGGACAACCCACCATCTCCATAAGGGGAATTAGAAATGTTCGGACCCATGCAATGCCCTTTGTTGGTATCCTGCCATTTTTATCACAGAATCCATAAAAGAGAGTCAGACTAGGGCTTAACGATGCATAAAACTTCCTTTTTTAGGAGGATGCTTGAATAGTGTAGTCAGATTTGAATCGTTACCCTACACTTGGACATTTTCACATGGAAATTTAATTTTTAAAATACATTTTTGAGATTAATGGTCACCAGGCTCTACCCTCCTTCTTGCGTGTCCGGCATGACGTCCAGCAAAAGAAAACGAGAATCGAAGAAAATTAATTGAGAAACAATAAACGAAGAAAATTTAATTTTCAGCCAGTGAGTATCCAAAAAATAAAGCAGATATTTCGGCAAAGATATCCGCTAAACCGTCCTCAGTGCAAAAGAAAAAACTAATCTTTTGAAGTTCAGGTATCCTTTTAGTCGGCTAACTTCAAAAGGTTAGTTCTCTCTTTGGCATGTAGGACCAGGGGTGCAGCTGGGGTTTTGAGTTAGGATGGGGATATAAGGAATGTGCCGGCAAAATCGTCCCATATACCGACAAATACTAATTAAACTAAAAACATAAGCTAGATTAGCCAGCTAGGATATCACTTGCCGTTCACCTAAAACACCAAATTAAAAAAAAAAAAAAAAACATTGAAATGTATTCGAGCAATAAATCTTATGCGTTTTCCGTCCCGATGTCCTTGATCTGAAGCCAATTTACTCCCTAGTGTTGCACCTCTTTAGTGTTGTTTGCATCTTTTCCGTTTCAGTCCCTTTTCAATTTACTTTTATATAAAAAAAAATTTCTCTAAGTTTGACTTCCTCCAATATAGAGACATATTTACACTTGGGTGATCCCCCTATATTCTTGTTTTATTAAAATGTCCCATATTTTCCTATAATTTTGTATTTTGTGTTTTTATGTGTGTTTCTTTTTATTATTAGGGGCCATTACCCAAAATGTGAATCTGCCTCCATTGAAATAATTTACTGCGTATTTACCCGCCCTCAAGCATGCGTGATAAAGAAATTATTGTCATTTGAGCAAACATAATGATGAAAGTAAAAATTGGAAATCTGAAAATAGGCTTAAAAGGTTTAAATGAAAAGTTGAAGGAAATTATATAAAATAATTAGGAGCGCCTACTTTATTGAGCTATCACAAATTTAAGTGCCAGAATGATACCCCTGTTTGATTGAAGCTTTAGGGCAACAGGGGTTGCGATTAGCAAGTGTATGTGATGAATAAAATTTAAATCAGAAACAAATTTCATAAAATTCATTAAAACCAAATACATAAAATTAAAAGCCCATGCAAAGGAATATTTCATTAATGAGAATACAAACAGAAATAAAACAGTACTTAACCACACTATCACAGTTTATATAATATACCAGTAAGTTTACCGCAGATGATTTCTGGCTCTTCATTCTCGGTGCGAACAAAAAGCTCCTCCCACTTATTTCTGCACTTATTGTCCACTTATTGGTTGAGCCGGCCAAGTGGTTTTGTCAGTACTTGTTCCGTAGGTGATTATTCTTTGTCTACCCGTGAAAAGATCTAATGCCGCTTATGTTTATATCTGCAAACACGTTCTCTGGAGCACTCGCACCTCGGTCCGGGTTTTTATAATGGGTGAGATAGGGAAAGATCATACTGGCTAATTATATAAACTGTGCACACTATTATCAAACAAGCTCAACAGATAGATAGACCTATTTCTAATGCACAATGCTATCATATGCCTGGTATTAGATAGAGCAGCTGTGTATGCAGAGCCGTTCAAAGAGAAGGGGAGCGACTGGGGCAGCCGCCCTGGGTGCCACGGCTGGAGAGGCACCTGGGATGGGGGTTGCCCTTCTGTGAGTAAATTTTTAGACTTCTTTGGCTTATATTGATGTTGGAATATACGAAAAGCGCCAAAGGTACAGTTTTTCAGAAGAACTTGTTCTGAGAAATTTGTTGATTAGAAAAATTCTATGCACTACTATCTAAAAAACACCCCTGTGGCACAGATGTGCATCCTCTGGTACACTGCTCAATTGGTTAATTAGAACTGGTCTTGGACAGTACGATCATAAATTGCCCCCGCAAGCATATTAATTTAAAACAAAGAATAAAGGGTACTGTTTTGCTTAATGGTACACACCGCTATAGAGTCAAGGAAACTAGTCAAACGGGAGAAACAGATACCCGGTTATAATCCACTTCCCCCCCCTCCCCCCCGAAATTCCAAAAATCAACAGTTTAAATATTGTAAGTTCAGTGAGAAACCACGCTTTGCGATCAATAGCAATTACCCGCTTTACGGATCTCCATGCTAAATTGCTATAGAGTCTTTTGCGGTGTGTACCGTTAAGCACAACCACAGTTTATAGACTTAGCAGTATGATCATACCCTATCTCATCCATTATAAAAACCCGGATAAAGGTGCGAGTGCTCCAGAGAACGTTTTTGTAGATATAAACATAAGCGGCATTAGATCTTTTCACGGATAGACAAGTCAGATTTATCTTGGACATGAAGCAAGTGGAAACCCGCTATTACGAATAGTGCACTTTGTAACCATTTCTCATTGATTGACGGAAACAGACTAACCCGCTAATGTAGAAATAAGTGGGAGGAGCTTTTTGTTCGTACCGAGAATGAAGACCAGAAATGATCTGCGATAAACTAACTGGATAATTCTATAAACTGTGAGCAAAACAGTAGAATAAAGCTTTTAGAGGTGAAATATAATTGATCGGGACAACTAAAGTCAAATAGTAAGGGGTTACACTTCTTATTTAATTTGATCTATCTGTTTCCAAACCTAATGTCCGCCCATTCATCAAGAAGTTCTTAAGTCGACATCATAGTTGTGGTTTTATTTGACGGATCGATGAAATCCTTTGAATGAAAGATAAAAATGTCAAACGCGTTAGCTACAAGAGTGATAAGGCATGATACCAAACCTGTATTTGATAGTTTTGGCGCCAAATTTAATCAGTCTTAGATTTCTTCTTTTGCTTCTTCAATCATGTCCGATTTTTAGGGATCGTTGAACAGGTTTTTTTGCGGGATATTTTCGATTGATGGCATTGCTTGGTATATCCCGATACCGTAGGTGGCTTGTTGATTTTGAAAAAAAAAAAAAACAACAACAACAGTGCCCGTGAGATCGACAGACCAGGGTTGCCAACTGGACATATTTTATGTCCAAAGGACATATCCCTATGGGCTGGGACACTATGAAACAATAGGGCATAAAAGTGACATATTTTAGAAATTTGGGATATAAAAGGGACATATTTTGCAAATTTATGGCATAAATAGAATTATTTCCCGGCTGGATACGTGTTTTTTTTAAAACCAAAATGTTATTTTTCACAAAATCAGTATTAAAACTACTTATCTAGCACTAAATTTATATTTTCTACTAATTTTCTTACAAACGTTTTTTTTTTATAAACGTTATTATTCTTCGGAGTTGTTGCACTTCCTGCAGACAACTATTTGCAAATACTCTTGAAATTCTTTACAAGTTTGTATTCTTTCATCTATAAACGATTTTATTTCTCCTTGCTTTTACGCTACAGTCAAGATAATAGGCAAGCAGGCACCTTTTTAGTTAACAGTCGCTTCTGGCTTCCAACAGTCAGGCAAAAACATCTATCTATTTATCAAGTATTACAAACTAAAAATGAAAAGTTAGCAAAAGAAAAAAAAAACTAGATTCTTGATGATCTGGAATCAATTTTGATATCAATAGATGTACCAAAAAATTAGCTTATTGTGCTGAATATTTCAAAAAAATATATATAATATTTTTTCAGTATAGTGTTACCCATTAGTGGGCCTGAGAAAATTTGCCAAATTTTTGAAAAAGGTAAAAAACACCCCATAAAAGTCATAGAGTTTTAATGGAAATCACGCTATCAGATTCTGCGTATCAGAGAACCCCACTGTAGAGGTTCCAAGCTTCTATAAGTAGAAATGAAATTTTATAGTGTTTGCCAGAAGAAACATCACGGATTCGTGTTTATTTGTTGTTGTTGCTTTTTCCAGGGTGATCATATCGACCCAATGGTACAGAATATAGAATTTCGCAAGAGGACTCGTTCAAACAGAAATTAAAAGATCTAGTGTCCTTTTTTAAGTGACCAAAAATTGGAAGACAACTAGCCCCTGTCCCACGCCCTTTTTTCCTGAAAGTCGTCTGATCAAAATTTTGAGATAGCCATTTTGTTCAGTATTGTTGAAAGGTACAATAAATATGTCTTTGGAGATGACATGACCCCTCAGTACCACTAGAGGAAGGGCTGCAAGTTATGAAATTTGCCCATTGTTTACATATAGTATTCGTTATACGGAAGTATACCGACATTTTCAAAGGGAGGAACGAGATCTTCTGGGGATGGATTTTCTATGGGGATAATTTCTCATTGGGATAGAAGCTGCTGGGGGTAAACTTTTCAGGGGAAAATTTACATGGAGAGAATTTGCCAGAATTTGTATACAGGATGTTTGTTATTTGTCTTTTTTCTCTTTGTTGATCACATTGTACTTGTTGAGACACTCTGAGGGAACCCTCAGGGGGAAGTTTTGAGCGGAGTTGGAATTCTCTTGGGATCTTCTTTTTTTTTTTGGGGGGGGGGGGGTATTTTCCACGGGAGAAATTTCCATGGTCGAATTATCACCAGCAAAAAATCTCAATGGAATATTTCTGGGGAATAAACTTTCCAGGTGGGGGGGGTATTTTACAAGCAGGGATTTTCACCAATTACCTTAAAGAGAAAAAGAAACTAAATGAAAATGATTTTTTATTCAAATAAAAGTATGGTAAGGAGTATTTTTCAGGCAGAATCGTAAGCAAAAAATTTTCTGGGAAGGATTCGTAACAGGGATGGAATTGTCCGGGGGTAATTTTCCGGCGGAAGAATTTTTCTTGAGTGGAACTTTATATAGAGAAATTTTTCGTGGGGAAATTTATCACAGAGGGGGTGGATTTCCTGGGATTATCTGAAAAACGATCTGAAATAAATACAAAAACTAGTTTTTTCTACCGAAAGTAATGAGTGACATTAAAACTTAAAACGTACAAAAATTATTCCGTATATGACGGGGTACTCCCTCCTCAATACTCTATCCCCTCTCTATGCTAATGTTCAGCCTTTTGTCTAATTTTTTAAAGAACGATTCTTGAAACACAAGAGCCTTACCACCCTTGGAGTAAGCCCCCCTCCACCCTTGTTGGAGAGGGGTGGAGCCACCCCCCTCCACACACGTATTCTTTTCCCTAGATGTGCCCAACCTAAGTTTTGAAATGGAAATTTTGATAAAAGTGGCCCAAAGAACAAATAGCAATGTCCTCAGCGTTTACACAGCCCATAAAAGCCCTGGGACAAGGGTTGTAAGTTATGTCCCAGGCCCATATAAGGTTTTATGGAATGGATAGTCGTATATACTTCAGATGGGGTTCATTTGATTGAAGTTTAGTGCACTTTATAAGAGTCAAAAGTGATTTGAGTGCAACCCCCCTGCACCTATCAGTTCCGAAAACCAGCATCCAATCAGAATTTGTATACATCTATTTTGTTCAGCATTGTTCAAAGGTCCAGTAATTATTCCTTTTGGGAATGTTACCCCCCTGGTTGAAAGGTAACCCAGCTTACCGAACGCTCCGCAAAGTCGCTTGACTCCTGGAATTTCCTTATGACATGCGCAAGAAATACTCTGATTGGCAAATAGCTACCAAAAGAAGTGAAAATGCTGACCCTCATGCCGACCATACCTGCCAAGCGGAACTCTCGTAGGAAGATGAGCCTGATGCTCCAACAATTAATTTTTTACTGTTTATGTGTTTTTATGACTTTTGTGCTTTCACACTAGTTCATTTTTTATGGATGAACTAAATGAATCTTTTTCGTTTTCATTATATTCGATATAAACTGACCACTTTGAAAGAGGTTTACCAGTCATAAAAAAACTAGTTTCTGAGATTTCAAGATGGACATTTTATAGACAAAATTTTGACATAATTTGGCTGAAAAAGACAAATTTTTAGATGCTTAAGGGATATATTTATTAACCAAAAATTTGGCAATCATGGACACAGCCTACCAGAAAGATAGAAAAAAACAATCTTGAACACCGAACACCACTGCCTGGAACGCAGACGTAGTGAAATCACCAAATCTTATGATAAATGTTAAGCCAAAACACTTTGAGATGAATGAAATTATTGTTAGCTGAAACCTGAAATCAGAGTTACCATTTTTCAAGGCTCGTCAGCTTTTCAAAAATTGTTTATTAAAAAAATACAATTGCAAAGAATATTTAATTTTGAATCAGATTTTGTCATCCGAAATGGCGGGGTAGGTACTTATAATGACTGATCTACTTTACTTTTATTTTTAACAGCACCCCAAATAGTAGGTTGATTATAAAAAAGCAATTGGTAGCTTTAAAGTAATAACTTTGTGTCAAAAATGTACTATGAAACAAAGAAATACAGGTAAAGTATTTGTTATATACTGTCAAGCTACTCTTTTTTTTAAATCAAGTGCTAAAAATATGACTTGCTTTATCAGTAGTAAGGTTATTGCTTCCCTTCACGAAAAAAATGTAAGAGGTGGACGATCCTTGATCTTCCTGGGAAAGCAATACCAAATTTAGCTGAAACCTGAAATCAGAGTTACTATTTTTCAAGGCACGTCAGCTATTCAAAAATTGTGCATTGAAAAAATACAATTGCAAAGAACATTTAATTTTGAATCAGATTTTGTCACCCGGAATGACGGGATACGTACTTATAATGACTTATTTACTTTTCTTTTATTTTTAACAGCACCCCAAATAGTAGATTGATTATAAAAAAGCGATTGGTAGCTTTAAAGTAATAACTTTAAAGCTACCAATCGCTTTAAAGCGATCAGTTAGTTTATTCTGCAACTATAAGTGCTTTCATGCTATACATCTTTTAAAATGTTTTGAGGGGCTAGTAACTTCAGTTTTAATTTACACATGGAATCAAGGAAGAAGAAAGTTTTCAGAAACAGTCAAACAGTTCGTGGTAACGAACTGTAAGTAACCAGCGATGTGGCTCAATAGTAACCGCGAAAGTAAAAAAAACGGAATTTTGAAATCAATAAATATATCGAAAGAATTTGCTTATTATGCTGATTCCAAATATATAAGATTGATTAAGTTTAGTGTTACTTATCGAAATCTACGAACCTGAGAAAATTTGCCGGATTTTTGAAACAAGGGGGGAAACACCCCCTAAAATTAAACAAATCTTAATGAGATTTACACTATCACATATAGCGTATCCGAAAATCCTACTGTAGAAGTTTTAAGCTCCCATCGAGAAAAAAGTGGAATACTGTATTTTTCGCCAGAATAAGATGACAAATGCGTGTTTATTTCTTTGTTGTTTTTTTTTCTTTTTTTTTTGGCTGTTTTTTTCTCAGGAGTGATTGAATCAGACCCATAATCCTAGAATATTGGGAAAGGACTCATTCAAACGGAAATTAAAAGTTCTAGTGCTCTTTTTAAGTGACCAAAAAGATTAGAGGGTAAACTAGCCCCCCCTCCCACGCTCATTTGCGCCCAAAGTCTTCTGATCAAAATTTGAGATAGTTATTTTGTTCAGCATACGCGGATTATTAGTCATCCACTTTAAAACTAATTCTCTTAGTAAAGGATCGTTGGTACTTGGAAATTCAGCCGAAAGAAGATCATCAATTTCGACTGGATTACAGATTCGATCACGAGGACTCATGATTAACAGCAAAGAATCTAAGGATCTAAGAACTATGTATTTGAGGATGACTTTACCCCCCACAGGGAAGGGGTACAAGCTATGAACTTTGCCTATTGTTTACATATAGGCCTAGTATTTGATATTGGGAAGCATACAGATACTTTTCGGGGGGGGGAGGGGATTTTTTTCCGGAGGTGTTACATGGGAGCAAGGCCATATCCAGGCGGTTAAGGGGTTTGAACTCCCTGAAATGTTTATCCGACTCGTAAAAACCTAACACAGATGAAAATAAACAAATTTTTTATGCGGTTTTTGAATTTTTTTTGTGACCCCCACCAAAATAGTTTTTGACCCCCCCCCCCGAATTTTTTTTTGATACGGCATTGCACGAGAGGATCTTTTCACGGAGGAATTTTTTGTGGGGCAAGGGATTTTCTATGGAAAAGGGTCTGGATTTCCAGGCGTTATTTAAAAATAATAAGAAATTAAATAACAAAAGGGGTACTCCTGTATTAAACGCACTTTTTTATACACTGCTAGTTTGGTTAATGCTAATGAAATAATATAAAATAGGATGAATATATAATAGTTTAGAAACAAATTTGGGCTATATATTTGCACATTAGGGGTGGGGGTAGGGGGTAAAGTATAGTATATATTATTACGTAACCTAACCTAACCTAGGTACCTTCTGCCCCCTCCCCCCAAACCCCAGAAAACAACAGTTTAAATATCGTATACGCAATGAAAACCAGGCTATACATTGTATTACCCTACAACGGTGTCTTAAATTAACACTTCAAAACCAGTTTTTTCGTGACTGGTATCCATTGCAGTATATAAAAGAGTGCGTTTAATACAGGATAATCAAAAAAGTTTTTTTTTCAACTGAAAGTAAGGAGCAACATTAAAACTTAAAAAGAAAAGAAATTATTACGAATATGAGGGGATTGCCCTCCTCGATACCTCACTCTGTACGCTTAAGTTTTGTGACCCTATAAAAAAAAGACTAGGTACTGTTCTATTAGCTGTAAGCTACTTGAGAAATGAAGTTTGGTTAATGCTAATAAAATAAAACAAAATATGATGTAAATATAATAGTTTAGAAACAAATTTGCACATTAAGGGGTGGGAGTGTGGGGTGGGGGTAAAGCATTGAATATATTAAATGCATAACCTAACCTAGGTACCTTCCCCCCCACCTAAACCATAAAAAACTAAAGTTTAAATATTGTAAACACAGTGAGAAACCACTTTTTATCATCTATCTCTCGTGGTTTACAGCTAACAGAACAGCACCAAAGATTATTATTTTGATCTTTATAAAGTTTATTAAACGGCCCTTGTGTTTCACGAAACATTCTTAAATAATTGCAACAGAACGTCAAACTTTAGCGTAAAGATCTAGGTATTGGGGAGGAAGCAATCCCTGTCGCATTCGTAATTATTTTGTTTGTTTTAATTTTTAATCTTGCTCCTTACTTTCAATTGAAACAATCTTGTTTTTTTTTATTTAATATACATATAAAGGAATTAGGATTTTATGGTAATTTCAAATTACTCCTTGTTTCTGCTTCTATATTTCGATTATATGCGTTTTACTTATTACAAGTCTTTTCATGTGCTAGAATTTGTAATATGGTGTCATAAAAAAAAATATACATCAAATTATGTTATTGCAAAATGTACATTTAAACTATTTGTTTTTCATCATTATTTGTGAAATACGATGTAAAGTTTAAAAATATTTTTGACTTAAATGATTATAAATATTTTGCGAAAACTAACAGTAAATGATCCTTTTTCAACAGAAAAGAACAATTTTTGAAAATCTGGCGTGCCCTGAAAGATGGTAACTCTGATTTCGGGTTTCAGCTAGCAATAATAACATGAACAGGGTTGCCACCGTTGGTGATTTTATCATAAGAACTGGTGATTTCACTACGTCTGCGTCCCGTCCAGGAATGTTTGGCGTACAAGATTTTTTTTTTCTATCGGACTGGTATGCTGTCAGGGTTGCCAAATGGACATATTTTATGTCCAAGGGACATATTTCTGTGTGCTGTGACACAATGACATAATAGGGCAAAAAAGGGACATATTTTAGTAATTTGGGACATAAAAGGGACATATTTTGTAAATTTGCGACATAAAATAGAATATTTTCCCGCTGGATACATATTTTTTAAAAAAAAATGTAATTTTTCAGTGCATTTAGCTCTTCAAATTAGCAGTAGAATTTTTCAAAGCAAAATTTTTTGAAAAATCACAACTTTGGCAAATTATTACCAGTGTCGACCAAATTTCTATTCTTAGGTTAGTAATTTAGAAGTGACTAAGTTGTCAAACACCTTTGGTCCTCAGTTTTATAGCTTATGAGCAAGCGTTCGATTCTGTTGATAGAAGATCTTTAGCAGAGGCCTTATCCTATTATTAGGAAATGAGGTTAGCAGCTGATTTTGTTTTAAATCAGGAGTTAAGCAGGGTAATGTTCTATCACCCTTTATATGGATCATTTTGATGGACTTTGTCTTAAGGAGCACAGGCAAGGCAATCAGAGACCACGGAATCAAATGGGGAGGAAAAAATCTCATGGACTTAGATTATTCTGATGATTTAAGCATCCTAGATGAAAGTGTGAGCAAAATGAATGAACTTTTAGAGTATTTACGAGGTCAGGGTGCTAGAATAGGTTTCAAAATTAAGGTTAAGAAAACTAAGTCGCTAAGGGTAAGAATAAGTGAAGATGAAAAGGCGACGTTGGGTAACGAAAAGATTGATCAGGTGGGCAGCTTCACTTACCTTGGTAGTATCAAACAGTTCGTGGTAACGAACTGTAAGTAAGGAGCGACCCGGCTCAATGGTAACCGAAACTCTAAAAAACGGGATTTTGATACCAATAGATACATCAAAAGAATCAGATTTTAATTTTGATTTCAAATATATAAGTTCCATCAAGTTTAATCTTAACCATCAAAAGTTACGCGCCTGAGAAAATTTGGCTGATTTTCGAAAAACGGAGGAAAGACCCCCTAAAAGTCATAGAACCTTAATGAAATTCACACCATCATATTCAGCGTATCAGAGAACCCTACTGTAGAGGTTTCAAGCTCCTATCTGCAAAAATGTGGAATTTTGCATTTTTTGCCAGAAGAAAGATTTGACCCAGATCGTATTGACCCAGTGGTCCTAGAATATCGTATGAGGGCTTATTGGAACGGAAATTAAAAGTTCTAGTTCCCTTTTTAAGGGAACAAAAAATGGAGGGCAGCTAGGCCCCCTTCCACGCTCATTTTTTTATCAAAGTCACCCAGTTAAAATTTTGAGATAGCCATTTTGTTCAGCATAGTCGAAAATCTAATAAATATGTCTTTTACGATGACTTAATCCCCCACAGTTCCCAGGGGAAGGGCTGCAAGTTATGAACTTGGCCCATTGCTTACATCTTGTATTGGTTATTGGGAAGTATACAGACATTTTCAGGAAGAATTTTTTTCGGGTAGGGGGGGGATGGAGGAGGGGGTTACTCGGGAGAATCTTTCCGTGGAGGATGTTTCTTTGGGGTAAGGGACATTTCTATGAAGGGGATCCCGGATTTCCAAGCATTATTTAAAAAACGATCGGAAATTAAATTTAAAAAAAACAAGTTTTTTCAATTGAAAGTAAGAAGCAACAGAAATTATTATGTATATGAGGGGGTTCTCCCCCAAGTCAATACCTCGCTCTTTACGCTACAGTTCTTTTTTTTAATGCTTTCAAAAGACCTATCTATTCTAATTAAACGGCCTTTTTGGTTTAGGGGTTTGTGAATTAAAATTTTTTTTAACTTTTAACGTAAAGAGCGTGGTCTTGACTAAGGGGAGAACCCCATCATATACATAATGACATATACGTAATAAAAATAAAACAATAAAAAAACAAGCGATACGGCTCAATAGTAATCGAAACTTTTAAAAACGGAACTTTGAAGTCAATAAATGTATCAAAAGAATGGGCTTATAATGCTGATTCTAAATATATGAATTTTATTAAATATAGTATTACTCATCAAAGGCTACGAGCCTGAAAAAAATTACCTGATTTTTTAAAGAGGGGACAAACATCCCCTAAAAGTGAAAGAATTTTAATGAAAATCACACCGTCAGATTCAGCGTATCAGAAAACCCTATAACATAGGTTTCAAGATCATATCTGCAAAAATCTGCCAGAAGAAAAATATACGAATATAGAAGTTCGTTACGTAAGTTAATTTGTAAATTACGTCAGAACCAAATTTAGATACAGCCATTTAGCAAAAGAAAAGTACATTTTTTACGCAAATTTTGTTTACTTATTCAATGACGGTGAGCGAAAATAAAAGCTGCATTAACTAAAAAACGATCAGAAATTAAATTAAAAAAACAAGTTTTTTAAACTGAAAGTAAGGAGCGACATTAAAACTTAAAACGAACAGAAATTATTCCGTATATGACAGAGGCTGTCCCCGCCTCCACGCCGAGCTCTGTAAGATAAAATTTTTTTTTGTTTAAATAAATATAGTTGTGAGTCAGAGTCAAAATTTATCGTAAAGAGCGTGGCGTTGTGGAGGGGCCAGCCCCTTTCATATACGGAATAATTTCTGTTCGTTTTAAGTTTTAATGTCGCTCCTTACTTGCAGTTTAAAAAACTTGTTTTTTTTATTTAATTATTAGTAAAGACGGTGGGAACATTGAAGATGTAAAAAATAGAATAGCCAAGGCTCAGGGTGTTTTTTCACAGTTAAAAAATTTGGAAGAATAGGAAGATAGGTCTGCAAACCAAGATTAGTATATTGAAAGCTACAGTGATGACAGCGGCCAAATATGACTCTGAAGCATGGGCGCTCCGAAAAGTGGATGAAGATTTACTAGATATTTTCCAGAGAAATTGCCTACGGATTGTTCTGGGTACCCGGCTGACTGCCCATATTTCAAACAGTAGGCCGTGCGAAAAATGTGGTTCAACCCCGTTTTCTAGGACTATAATGAAAGAAAGGTTGAGATGGCTAGGGCACGTTCTGAGGATGAAGGATGACAGTTTGCGGATGATAGTCCTTTTCGGCCAACCGTCTAGGGCTAAACGGAAAGCAGGTCCTCCTCGTCTGGGATTGGAGGATGTCATAAAGAAAGATTTAAAGGAGATGTAAACTTCCTGGGAGGGTGTAAAAAGGGAGTCTTTGAATAGATTGGGATGGAGGAGGAGCGTGCGTAGCTGTGCTGTTCTCAGGTGGCTTGGTGCTGTGGTGAGGTGTTATTAGTAGTAGTTGTAGCAGTTGGCACATTATTTCTCTGAAAAAGACGCATTCGTTGAAATTTTGCTTTTATGGCCGAGCTATCCTATACCAGGCACCTGATAACACTGGTTCCAATATGCCTTGTTCAAATGCTGATAGAAGACGACCAATAACCATAAGCTATCGTTAAAATATACTATCATTTACTTCTTTCAAGCTAATGTGAATTAGCCGGCAGCCAGGATTAATTTGGTCCCTCATACTGCTAAAGACATTGCACTGCATCTCCTTATCGTGTGGTAGAAGTTAATGCTTAAATGCAGTTCCTCTGCAGTCATCGTCCAACGGATGAGTACCTCTATGCCAGATGGTTAGGTTCCACAAGGCCTACAGATGGGCAAAGTTCAAGACTTCATGAGGCACGCAAGCAGGGGAATCTGTGGGTCAGGGCTCTCCAAGAATCTCGAAATTATAAAGAATACTTTAACTACACAAATTTTCCAAAAGAGTTTCTCTATTTTTGTGTTTCTTATAATTGTCCCCCCTCTAAACCACTGACCCCCAAAATAAAAAGCCGCGTACATGTCTGCTCTGCTTAGGTCGTGTTTTGAATAATCAAACCTTGACGATGCGGGTTAAATTCGAAAACCATGTTAAGAATATAAAAGCAGGTTGTCCCCGAATGGGGTGGGAGAAGGTCGTAAAGAAAGCTTTAAATGGATTGGGATGGAGGATGAGCGGGCGTATCTGTAATGGCCTCAGGCGGTTTGAGGCTGCAGTGAGTTGTCACTAGCAGTAATAGTAGTAGTAGTAATATGGAACACCAACTAGGAATACACAGGAATTTATATCTGTTACTCAGGGCCGGAATTAAAACTTTGACGCTTCTACGCCCAAGCGTTTTCGCCGCTCTGTTTTTGTGGGATTTTCAAGGAAATCCTCGAAAATCGGGGATAGTAGAAGCACTGAACAGAACGCAACTGATGAGCCAAAAGTACTGAAAGTGAGAGGTGATACCGAACTCTCAGTTGTCATTATTGGGAGACATCTGACAGTTTACAAGTAGTCACAGAATCTCTATGTTGTTTTAAAATCACTGGTACCTATGTGTTATATAATACATGCTCCAGAACTTGTATCGCGAACAGGACACTCCCCCACAGCCCTCAGAGCAAGGGTTGTAAGGGGCATATATGATTTTTATAGAAAGCGTTGTCGTAGAAACTTTAAAAAAGGCTCATTCCATTGGAAATTGAAATGGCTAGTGGCCTCTTTAATAGTCGAAAGTAAATGGAGGGCAAATAACCCCCCTCTCACGCCCACCATTTTCCCAAACACATACAATCAAAATTTCGAGATAGTCATTTTTTTCAACGTAGTTGAAAGTTCTGGAAATTATGTGTTTGAGGATGACAACCTCCCACAACCCTCAGGGCAAGGGTTGTAAGTTCTGCTCTGGGGGTATATGAGGTTATAGAAATCGTTGTCGTAGAAGCTTCAAAAAGTGATCATTCAATTGAAAATTAAAAGGGCTAGTGCCCTTTTTAATAGTTGAAAGTAATTGGAGGGCAATTAACCCCCTTCTCACGCCCACTATTTCCCCAAACACATCCAATCAACATTTTGAGATATTTATTTTGTTCAACTTAGTTAAAAGTTCATGAAATTAGGTCTTTTAGGATGACAACCCACTCAGAGCCCTTAGGGCAAGGGTTGTAAGTTATACCCTGGGGGCATATAAGGTTTTTATAGAAAGTGTTGTCGTAAAAACTTCAAAAAGATCTCATTTGATTGGAAATTCAGAGGGCTAGTGTCCTTTTTAATAGTCGAAAGTGAATGTAGAGCAATTAACCCCCTCTCACGCCCACCATTTCCCCAAACACATTCAATTAAAATTTTGAGATAGCCATTTCGTTCAATGCAGTTGAAAGTTCTGAAAACTATGATTTTGAGGATGACAAACCCCCCAAACCTTTCAGGGCAGGGGTTGTAAGCTATGCCCTGGGGCATATAAGGTTTTTATAGAAAGCGTTTTCGTAGAGACTTCAAAAAGGGCTCATTCGATTGGAAATTGATAGTCGAAAATAATTCGACGAAAACAGGGTTTAAATAGTCGAAAATAGGGTTTATATAGTTCTAAACCCTATGCTTCCTAAAAGCCAGAATATAATTTTTACTTCACTGAAAAAAAAGTCTTTTAATTGTTTTCACTTATAACTTTAAGAAAACACAAATTAATTAAGATTTTAAGGAATAAATATCAGCATATGTATATTAAACTGACAATGCATATTTTCTCAGTAAATTCGTTTGATTTTTTTTCCAGTAAAGTATAAATGATATTCTGGTTTTTAGAAGGAATAGGGCTTAGAACCCTACTCAGGTTAATTTCTGCTCGTATTGAGTTTGACTTATTTTAATTTCTGTTTGTTTTTGGGTTTCATTTATTTATTGATACTGATTTGTGGTAGTTGTATTCTTTGTAAATTATTTGATACTATTTTTGCTCATTTTTGGTTTAATGGAGTTCTTTACTTTTTAAAAAAAACTTATTTTGTGCCAAAAGTTTTTTGATTAATTTGAATTAAATGTTTAGTTGATATTTTGGTTAGGTTAGACTAGGTTAGTTTAGGTCACTTATATAATATAATGCACTCTGCCCCCCCCCCTTCCATAATTCTTTGTTGTAGTTTTCATACTGCTGTTACTAAAGTATTATATTCTAATCATATTTTGTTTTATTACATTAGCATTCACCAAACTTCAATTTTCGAGTGTGTATTATATAACACATAAGAACCAAATCACTTTTCTGTGAATAAGCAGCACGGAGGCGGTGTGCACCTAGCCCTCTGACGATAAATCACATCAGTCCAGTTGTTGTTAAGAAGTTGTTGGTAGGTGATAATTTATTTTGCCCTCTGGCATTGTGCGCCCCTTGGCCTGGGCCAAGTGAGCCTATTGGTAAATACTGGCCTGCTTCTACTGCTTTGGTGAGATAATCCCAATATATTTGTTTAAGGGACCCCTTCCCCCACTTCCTGAATAACTGAAAAATAGTCATTTAGAAATGTATCTTTTCGTCTTTCAACGTATCAAAATATGATGCACTTTTACTTGGATAAACACCAAGATCCCAAACCGCAGAAACTCTAGATTTAATTTTCAGTTCTTGACAATGGCAAACTAAAAAAAAAAATGACTTGTACTTGAAATGTAGGAAACTAAACGCAAACTCGTAAAGACATTGTAAGGTTTTGACGTGGAAGGAAAACTGGACTAAGCCCGCCCTTACCCCCTCCTCCTGCTTGAGTAATACCTGCTGTTTGAACTTTTCCCGTTTTGTGATTCGTAAAACACTCTTTTTTTCCCATTTTTACTTCCTTCCTTAAAAATGCTCACCTTCTCCTTCCTTCCCAATGTCAAATCTATAAGCAGCTGTGTTTACACATGAATCTACATTTTAGTTGCATTCTCTAGATGGTTTTGGAGTTTCTTCCTTATCATGTTGCTGTAAGTTGCAAGAAAAAACATCTTGACCGAAGTAAAGAGTAAAATTCAAAATTAGAACTTGCAGAAAAATATGTGAAAACACAGATCTAGTGCTTTACCTAGACAACTATACATAGGAAATTTTATTTCTTTCGGCTTGGATTAGACAAACACAAAAACACAATTAGAATAGACAATTACGAAAAACACAACAGCAGTCCCCATCATGTTTGGAGTAGTTTCGTTTCGTTTAAATATTATTTTTAATGTTTCTTCTCATAGTGACTTTGTTATGTGCTGGGATAGAAAACAAATGCTCATATAATTTTACCAGTTGTCATTTGCACACAGGATTTTCTTCCTTTTTGTTAAAGGAAATAAATCAAACTTTCTTCCACGGAGTGTTTAGGCATTCGTTCTTCTGGGCCAGGCTTATTTTTTTAGAAGTTCTTCAGATACAGCACAGTTCATATAATTATCCAGTATGATCATTCCCTATCTTACCCATTATAAAAACCCGGACCGGGGTGCGAGTGCTCCGGAGAACGTTTTTACAGATATAAACATAAGCGGCATCAGATATTTTCATGGGTAGACAAGTCAGACTTTGATCAAATAGGAAAGAAGTGGAAACCCGCTATTACGAATAATGTACTTTGTTGGAAACAATCGGAAACAGAATAACCCGCAGTCCCGCTAATGCAGAAATAAGTGGCAGGAGCTTTTTGTTCGCACCGAGAACGAAGACCATAAATGATCTGCAATAAGCTTACTGGATAATTATATGAACTGGGAGATACAGAGACTGAAACAATCGTCGTTCCATTTTTGTCAGGTATATAGCAGTGTTTTTAATTATCACCCAACTTTGAGTTTCAGATACTGTCCTTCAATCAGATACTTGACATATACTATAAACAATACCCTATTCCCTAATTAGTCAGATATTACATCTAAGGCATAGTGCTTACATCAGATGTTTTTGATACTATTTCAGGTACTAAATTTTGTCTGGTTGGGATTTTGGGACAAAGAGTTCCATAAAGGTGATGGTCCTGACATATTGAGAATGATTTTAACCCAATTCATGTGCCATCTTTGGTAGATATTACTATTCTCAGTTGTTTTCCCATATAGTTTGGCACAGTTTTTAATATCCGTTAAAAGCAGAGACATTTATTCCTAAGTGCGTGCATAGTTGTTTTCTTCTGTTCCAACTATTTAAGTGTTCTGTCTAGGGCAGCTGATTTTTCTGACTGAGAAATACTAGTAAAACTTTGTTCACTAGCACTTCCTCGAGGATCTCAATATTTACTTCACTTACTACTGACATTAGTTTCGTCTACGTCTTCTTCTAAATCAAAGACTTTCGGCAAAAGTAAAGTCGAATGCGTCAAGGACTGTTCAGGCTTACGTAAAAAAAAAATTTACGTGTATAATCCTTATTCTCCACGCCCGTTATTGGAAAAATTTGTACACCAAGTGTTTTCAATTATCACAGCAAGTAAATTGTTGTGGCTTGCATAACTGCCATTTTGTTACATTAGCAGATTCCGTACTCTCTCTTTCTCATAATGTCAATAAAAAAAAGTCCCAAAATTTCATTGATTTTCCCATTCATTAATTCATTTTTGGCAAAGTAAAATGTTAAGCTGTTCTTATTTTCGTTCTTAAATACACACGTGTCGTGAAAGTCGGTTGCCTATTCGCTTCGAAGAAGCCCACGTACAATTTTTAGCACAGAAAATAGGACTCGCTTCTATTAATTTTTAACACACTGAGAGAAGCGTGTACAAACTTTACCACAGATTTTCATGTGCAGGGCGCATAATTTTTTGAATTATACGCCTTTTTCATTAGTGTGAACGGTCCCTTAGGCTCTATACAGCTTGATTTACGCTCTACGCTTTACGAGACGTAGACCACAAGCCAAGACGCAAAGACAAAATACATGCTTGAACGCGCAGCAAGAAGTATTGGAGACAATCTTCTTTTTGGGAGGGTCCAACTTATTTCAAAGGAATTGGATTAAACCCAACGGAAGATTTTTCTCCGTTAACAAATAATTGAACATGTTTTCAATAACTATTTAGGAAACAATTTTTAGCTCTAAATTTATCCTATAGTCCCTTAGTGGGCATTTAAAGGCAAAGGCAAGACCAGCAACACGGACGTGAACGCGAATGGAGGTTTAGGGGAGCTTAAAACAAAATTTTAGGCATGGAAATAAGGACTGAGTCAAAAAATTGTATACGTATGTAATACGCAATAAATACAATAAGCAACTCATTGGCATATCATAGACTCCGTTTTTAGCAGTCTCGACAACAAAACTTTCATGAAGGCATCACTATCAATTTTGTTTGACAACATTTTGTAGAACTTGGGGTCTGCTTTTGAATGAGAAGTTTCTCAATTTTTTAACTGCCTAACAAAGAAGGAAAGTTACACTCTTAAGTCAATTGGTCAAAGACCTGCTATTCCAGGCATAATAGGGCCGTTCTTTTACTCATCTTTGTGCTAAGATCTTACATCTTTTAACAAAGAACGCTTAAAAGTGAAATCTTAGCACTAAGATCTTACATCTTATAGCGTTCTTTTGCAAACGTCTTTCATCATTCTGCTCTGATCAGGGGTCTGAGAGCAACGATGAGTAGATAATCAAAGTTCACTCGTCATTGTTCTATATGACAGAAAGATGGTGTCTTTTACACTTTGCTAACATCAGTGAGCTGTAAGATCATAGAACAAAGACGAGTTAAAAGACTAGAAATCTTTGAAGAAAGATGTGAGATCTTAGATGTAAGATCTTAGTGCAAAAGTACGGGCCTAATGTTTTCAGGCTTCCAATCTTTCCACTTCTAAAACCTTTGGTTCTTGTCTTGGCAGTGCCTCTACTCGCCAAAAACAATTTTTTTGTTTTGAGAATTAATAAAATTACCATTTTAATTTTTAGTAAGCCCCTGTATAAAAGTTTTTGGATCACGCTACGAAACATCATCCCAGAAAATAAAATTAGAAAAAAGAATGCGATGATTTTTGGCAGTTTTTCTGTTGGTTTCCAAAACCCAAGTATTAGTTTTTTTCAGTTTGACAAATTTACCGGTAAAATTTCATCCTAGTCTTGTTCACGTTTGCCACCTTGAAAAAAACTAACAATTTTGTTTATATTATAGGTTTAGGAGTGTAGTCCATTCCATTTTATTTTTAGTTTTCCCAATCCAAAGCACAAATAATTTTCCGTTATTAACTTTTTTTTAATTAGAAGAGATGGTCTTATGATTCATCCCGTCAGCAGAGTGTGTACATAAGAAGATAGTCGTTGGGGACCAGTTTATTGGAATCTGAAAATATCATTGAACCTCTTTAGTGATCGTATAAGAAATGTTATGTTTCTTTTAACATCTTCATTCAGTTGTTTCGCTTTTTCATTATTTACTTCTTCATTCAACTTTTCATTCTATTTAAGGTTGTATTGAAGCTTTCATGCTAGTCCTGTTAGATCTAAAGACTGAGAAAACGCGATAAGGAATGGGAAAAGGGAGAGCAATCTTTCCTGGAGGATTAAATGTATTCCAATAGAGAGATTTAGAGAATCACGCAAGATGCCACATTTTTTTTGTTATAGGGGGTAACAAGTTTTAAAAGACAAAGCGTTTAAGTAGGCCTATATATGATTTGAATCTCACATTATTAAAGCTAGCACGAGGAGTAGGCTATTCCGGTTTTGTGAGGTTTTTCAAAAATAAACAAGTCAAATGGTCAATCAATGATCTAAAATAATTTCAAAAATGGCAGTATTCCGAATAAATCCGATGTATTTCATCATAAAAATGTTTGCTTCTGTAAAGTTGAGCTTAAAACACCGAGGCCCAAGTCGGTCTAAGCCCGGTCCCCACTAATTATTCATCCGCAGCCAATCACGGCTATAGCCCTCTTCCAAGAATTTTGAAATTGTAGGTTCGTATATTCTCCCAATGCCTAGCCTTCAAGTTCAAGTTCAATTATTTTGTTATTCACATATACATGTTGGACATATTTGACATAGGCCCATGGGGAGATAAGCTCGAAAAACTAGGCCTAGACAAAGATAAAATAACACATAACACTACAATACAAAGATAAATACGACGAAAAAGATACAATCACAAAACAATAATATGAAAGTAGCAGCTAGCCCAGGATCCATAAATAAATATAAAATTTTTTAACATTATTAAATATTAATTAATACTAGAAGATAGCCGAGAGGCCCATATTCACCCAGAGCAACAAACCTTACAAATAACTTTATCTTATTAAATAGACGATAAATTAAAGATAATTTTGAACTAAATGAAATTTAAGATTCCTTTTTATTAATTTAATAGAAGTAAATGTATCAATAAGATCCTTGTGAGCATCCCAGCACCGGGCTATCGATACAAACGGAGCGAATTTAGATCTCTCTGTACTATACTTGTAAATGTAGATACTTTTTTTTGCTTAGAGTTATAATTATGTAAATCTTGTGATTGGGAGAACAAACTCTGATTGAAGTAATATGGTTGTAATTTCTCAATATCATAATTGAATTTGAAAAGAATTGTTCCAAAGGCAAATCGTTGAGAAACTGGAAGCATACATAGGTAAGAACATAAGGATACCGTAGAAGACTAATTTGGAAGTGCAATAGGTGATGGAATAAAAAGTTTCACGATTCTTGGGGTTTTATCTTTTAAAATCTGTATTGGTTTAATATGTCTTTTAAATGTAGATTAATCAAAAAAACTTTTTGTCTAGAATAAGTTTTTCACAAAAAAAGGAAAGAACTCCATTAAACCAAAAATGAACAAAAATAGAATCAAATAATCTACCAAGCATACAACTACCACAAATCAGTATCAATAAATAAATGAACCCCCCCCCCAAAAAAAAACAAAAAATAAAATAAGTCAAACTCAAAAGGAATTGAAATTAATCTGAGTAGGGTTCTAAACCCTATGCTATCTAAAAGCCAGAATATAATTTGTACTTTACTGAAAAAAATTCAGATGAATTTACTGAAAAAAAATGTGCAGTCTCAGTTTAGTATACATATGTTGATATTTATTCCTTAAAATCTTAATTAATTTTTGTTTTCTTAAAGTTATAATTGAAAACATTTAAAAGAATTTTTTTTCAGTAAAGTACAAATTGTATTCTGGCTTTTAGAAAGCATATGGTTTAGAACCCTACTCAGATTAATTTCTGCTCGTTTTAAGTTTGACTTATTTTAATTTCAGTTTGTTTTGGGTTTCATTTATTTATTTATACTGATTTGTGGTAGTTGTATGCTTGGTAGAGTATTTGATTCTATTTTTGTTCATTTTTGGTTTAATAGAGTTCTTTACTTTTTTTGAAAAACTTATTTTTTGCAAAAAGTTTTTGTGATTAATTTCTGTTCGTTTTATATTGACATAGTCTTTTTCAGGGAGAAAGACTGAGCCTCTTCTGAAGTTAAACAACCATCCCTTCCATAAAACCTAAAATACCCCCTGGGCATAACTTACAACCCTTGCCCCTAATCTCTGGGTTTTGCTTCAACCCCAAAAGCCTTGTTATATGATATTTAGACTATTTTGAATAAAATATCTCAAAATTTCTATTAGAAAAATTTCGGGACAATATGAGGTGTGTGTAGGGGGGAGAGGGTAGCTGACCTCTGATCACTTTGACTCTTAAAAAGAGCACTAGAGCGTCTGATTACTAATCCAATGAGCCCTATTTGAAGTTTATATGACCATACTTTCTATGAAAACCCTATATGTCCCCAGGACACAACTTACAAACCTTGCCCTGAGGGCTGGGGGGATTTGTTATACTCAAAGACATAATTTAAAGACAAAACTTTCTGAAAGGCTTAACAAAATAGTTATGCCAAAGTCTTTATTGGAAGTGTCTGTGAATATAATAGGTGCGGAGGAAGACATTCCCCCTCGGATCGCTTTTGAACACTAAGAGAGACACTAACCGTCTCAGTTCCCAATCCGATGATTCCTTTTTGAAGCTTCTAAGACAAAACTTTCTATAAGAACTTTATGTGCCTCAAGGGCATAAATTACGATTCTTGTCCTGAGGACTATGGGGGAGGATTGTCATCCTCAAAGACATAATTTGCAGACCCTTCAACAGAGTTGATCAAAATGACCGTATCAAAATGTTGATCGGAAATGTTTGGGGAAATTACGGACGTTGGGGGGGGGGGATTCTCCCTCTGATGATTTTCGACTATTAAAAAGACGATAGTCCTCTCAATTTCCAATCGAAAGAGCCCTTTTTGAAGTTTTAACGAAAATACTTTCTATATGACATTATATGCACCCAGGGCATAACTTACAACCTTATCCCTGAGGACTGTTGGGGGTTGTCATACTCAAAAACATAATTTCCGGACCCTTCAACTATGTTCATCAAAATTGCTATATCAAAATGTTGATCGGAAGTGTTGGGGAAATGAGTGTATGGAGGGGCATTCGCCCTCCGATCGCTTTTGACTATTAATAAGTTCACCAGCCCTATCAACTCCCAATTGTCCTCTTCCAAAATTGAGTCCTTTTTGAAGTTTCTACGACAACGCTGGCAAAGACCTAATTTCCAGAACTTTCAACTATGTTAAACAAAATGTCTATCTCAAAATTTTGATTGGATGTGTCTGGAGAAATGGTAAGCTTGAGAGGGGCGTGTTTTTAAGGTGGAAAACGTGAACAAAAGACTAGGATGAAATTTTACCGGTAAATTTGTCAAACTGAAAAAAACTTGGGTTTTGGAAACCAACAGAAAAAGTGTCAAAGATCACCACATTCTTTTTTCTAATTTTATTTCCTGGGATGATGTTTCGTAGCGTGATCCAAAAACTTTTGTACATGGGCTCACAAAAAATTAAAATGGAAATTTTATTACTTCTCAAAACAAAAAAAAATATTTTGGCGAGTAGAGGCACTGCCAAGACAAGAACCAAAGGTTTTAGAAGTGGAAAGAGTGGAAGCCTGAAAACATTAGGCCCGTTTTTTGCACCTGAGTGAAGACTCAGATATATTTATTTCTATATGCATCTTGTCATTTTGCACTGTGTTAAAAGTATTGCAAAAATTTTGCATAAATCTTCCAGAGTCGTAGATTTTTTTAACAATTATGACATGCAACAGGGAATATTAATGACAGCTAAATTTCACAACTGTAACCCATGGTTATTTTTCTTCAACAAACCTCTTGACTAAGTGATTTATTCCCATTGGTGGTGCATTCTCCAATCTAGTTCTGTATGGGAACGCCCATCTTCTTAACATAGTCCGTCCCTCCAACCAACTGACTGAAAATAACAGATAATGATCCACGATTAAACTCTAACAGAACAAGTAAATATACCAGTAAATCCATTATGATATTACAGAAACTGACACAAACTGAGTTTTTCCGCTACAGACTGATCTATTGTCTAGTCAATATCCACTGAGAAAATGTTAGTTTTTAGGTTGACAAGAAACTTTTCATGAAAATGAAATGCCAGAGCCTGTTAGCAATGTTGGTTGCTTTTATTCTAATCAGACTAGCATGGCTCTGCAAATTCGGCCGTGGCATACTTTTCACGAACTTCAGCGAGTTGTCAGTGACCGAATAGGGTATATCATGTTCAACAAGAAATGAGACAAGCCTTGCTTCAATTCTGGTCTCCTTTTCGTTTTTGGAAAAAGTGATGAACAAGTGGCAGAGTCTGAGAAGACGAAACAATCCATGTATTTTCATTAACCCCTGACAATAGGTTACAGGTTGGCTGCCCAATGGAACCTTGAAACGGTCGAGGCTACAAGAAGGAGTAAGTGTTTTATAACCTGCTTCCTCTGGACAGCAAATCAGCAACTTTGCATTCACATTCGATCTGAATGAATGACATGCAATAAGAAATCAGGTAAAAATTAAAAAATAGATAATTCACTAAATTTCGGAATACATGTTCTACAGGAAATGAATGTTAACCTATATTTGAATACAGTATGAAGTTCTAAATGAAATATCATTTTTATTTCTTAGCCATTATTCTGCATTCTAAATTTCATACATATTTACAAGAACTTCTCTTACTGTATACTGTTCACTCTATTGGGCTGTAAAAGTGGAAAGGTAATTCCCAAAAGAAGCAAGATAGGACACTCCACGACTACTTATTTACTCAATTCTAGTATAGTAGTCACTCTGTTTTGTAGTACCTGTACACCTTTACCATATTAATGGTTGAAAATAACTTTCATTCAGGCACCTGACTGATCTGTAAAATATTTGCTCTTGGAAGCACGTTAACTACTAGTATGAATTCTCGCGAGTTCCGCAGTAGCCTATCCAGCCATATGTCACTAGAAGTAGAAAGCAAACATTTGTCCCTTTTCCCGTATGGTGACATTACTTAGTATAGATTCAGTGATAAAATTCGCGGTATAAATACGCTGATCAAAATCATTTCGCGGTATAATTAAGGTATGCGGTGCGGCATTTCTCTCCAAATTGCGGTATTATACCGCAAAATACGGTATAAGGGGCAACACAGCTTGTAAAGTATGATATTAGCGTTAAGTAAGTCCGATCTTGTAATTATATAGAAAAGGCAAAAAAAAGATTATGTATCTTTTATTAATACACTGTAACTATTCCATAATATATAAGTAATTAAAAAATTTATATGATATTTTTCCATTACTCCAAAATATTAATTATAAGCTAAATATATTTGTACATAGAATAATGTATGCTCGTAAGAACATTTGTACATGAAATAACTTTAAATGCCAACCATAGGCAAATTCAGCATGATAATATATAAATATCAGTCTACTGTTGAAGTTTAAACCATTCTGATCTCTATAACAAACTTATATCGAAAACTTAATTTTGTCTACTGAAAAGGTCATAAATCTTATCAATTTCAATAATGTGTAGGAACTTAATAAGCAATTCACAAATTCGACGGAAAAATTGGATTTTTTTTTACTTGTTTGAATTCAATAGGCAAGTCACAATTCCAACAAAAAAATTGGATTTTTTAGACTTGTTTGAATTCGAGCAAAACATTTTGTTGGAAATCAATTTTTTTTTTTTTACAGTATAGAAAATGCAGTATCTAGTTTCGCCTCCAACTCCTCGTCATTTCTCTCAGAAAATTAAACTTCCGTATCATCAGCAAAATGTGCCAAGTCAACAAAATATACGCAAAGGAGTAAAACACCGTCACATACATGCATGTTTGGAGATTTTATGCTTGGTTAGATTACCTTTAATATGAATGTAACTTCTCCTATGCACTGTAAAAAAAACTGTTTGAAATTCAACAAAACTATTTGTAATGCTTATCAACAGCAAGATTGGAATTTCAAAAGCTTAAATTGAATATTACAGACCATTTTGGAATTCCATTATTATTACTATTGAATACCCAATCTGTTGATAAACAAAAATGCTCGATTCCCATACCCGAATTGAATTTTCAAACACAACATGTTGGATTTTAAGATCCTTATTGGATTTCTTTATTGTTTGTTGGATTTCCTGTTCTTTAATTGGATTTCCATCACTATTTTGTTCAATTTATTAGGCATACAATCTTGCTGAACAATAAAATAGTTGGATGTTCTAACAGCTGCCAGGAATGGTCCTTAATGACCAGTTTCAGTTACATGCACAAACAGGTCCTTCTCCTGCTCAGAGGCAGACTTGCTGAACAGTAAACTAGTTGGATCTTTTCATGGATATTTACGATTGCTAAACATCCATTTTTCATGGAAAACCTTTAGAAGAAGCATCAATGTGATACATTTACACCATAGGGGCATTTGTTTTAGCTGATTAGGCATTGCACTTTTCAAATTGGAACATGTTACAAAGCAAGTTTTTTTCAAAATGTTGCATTGATATTTTTTGAAAATAGTGCCTCTTTCACGTTTTCGCTTTCGTGGCCGTGCTATCTGGTAAAACATAATTTGCCGTACTCCTGTTTCTTGTGTCATACAACGGTGAAAATTTTGTAGTATGTTTCCACATCTTCGCTGGTTCAGGAGCAGACATTTTCTTTCGGATGGGGAATTATAGAGTTGACATACGATTAGACTAGAGAACCTAAAACTACATTTTCCAACTTTCTAACTCTCAGCGCAAATCAAATTTAGATAATCATTAAACATCCTATCACTTAAGTAACGACAGTCCGGTTCTTGCAGACATTAAGACATTGAAAAAATTACGTTCTTAATAGGGACGTACATGAGAGGAGAGAGGGGATTAAGGGGCCTGCCCTTCTTCTCGTTTAAATTATCGGTAGTTTTTTTATTGTCCCCCTCCTCCGAAGAATATACATTAATCTAAAAGACTCCTCAACAAAAGTAAGTAATTTTGGATTAATAAATTCGATTTTCAATTAAATTCTGTAATTCCACTCGCCTGCTTACTGGGAGGGTGTCAAATATTTTCTATACTCAAGAATATTGAGGATCAAGATTATTATATATATATATATATATATATATATATATATATATATATATATATATATATATATATATATATATATATATATATATATATATATATATATATATATATATATATATATATATATATATATATATATATATATATATATATATATATATTATATGCTGATAAAAGTCTGAGTATGTTGGCTTCACATCTGGAAGCCTTTATTGACAAAAAAAAAGAGAAAAAGAGCAAAAAAAAAAAACGAGAACAAAAAAGGAAAAACAGTTTTACAAAGGAAAGTAACAGATTAACAAAGAAAACTATAATTTTGTGAAACGAATATAACACAGATACAGACAAAACTGTTGTAGGACAAGAGCCGTCACCGGGGACCTCAAGTCACGATTATTTAGGAAGTAGAACCAAGTTAAGTTTTCCAAATTTAGGAGTGGTACATTCATTTTGATTATTTTCTAATGAAAATACTAAAGCATGGTATCTTTCAGCGAATTTTTTTTTCGAAATCGAGGAAGGGGGCAAAAATCTAGGGGGAGGGGGTAACTTCAAGAAAATAGTTAAATGCAAGAAAATCTGTTTCGCATTTATTAATTGTTTTCCTCTCGCGTGTTGTGGGGGAGGATTTGAATTTCTTATGCTTAAAAAGGACAAAATCCAGTTAAGAATCAGAACTCACGATTATGCGTATTCTATCTTTTTTTCTCAAAAATATCTTGCACATTTTATTGGAAACGCGGGGTAAACAGAAGGATTGACTAGTATACGTTTATATCTTCAAGGTTCGTATATAAATGTTGAACATCCTTTTTTTTCATGCAGTTTTTCTTAAAAGAGATTTGGTTTTTTAAGGCTTAGACTTCTGATTTCATTTTCTATTTTTGTTTCTGTCTTGAAAACATCGTGAAGCCAAAGCCCCTTGAGATTGGTCGTCTGACGGACCTTTCCCTGAAGGATAGGGGCTTAAAAATGCATTTCGTTCGTGTTTTTCTCTTCCTCCCCTAGTAAAAGTCTATGACCCCAGATCCTAAGGACATTGCTTCTGTGTCTCTTGTGATCTTTTAGTAATCAAAATCTCTAGCAGTGGGGTCAGTTGGAAGGGCCTTTGTCCCCCATATTCCCCCATTAGATTTCGAAAAATATCTTTTTAGGGTATATCAATTGAAAAAAAAACCTTTTGATATTTCCATTCTAGAAACTACAAAAGGCAAATTTAAGCACCTCCCCCCTAGAATTTTAAAAATACACTTTGCATCCCACCCCCTAATATCTAGTGAATTGATGCAATTGGGGTGTAGTGCACTAAGGGGGGGGGGGGTAACGAATAACGCCATATCGGTCGTTTGTATAACAGAGTCCATAAATATTCATTAATTGTAGATCTGAAAGTTATAGTGGCCTATAACATTATTTTCAAATACTTGCCACAAAATACCGGGAACTACCGTTGCAGTTATATAAAGCTTGCTTCACGTGTTTACTTACCTTCACTTACTGTGCCTTATTTGGTTTTGCCGAACTATACCCAACAATCTTTTAATCCTTAGTACCTTCTGTATTTCCTTCCTAAGATCAGAATATTGTTTATGGTGACTTGATAACCATAAAGCTATCGCAACTCGCAAAATAAACATGATAACTTGGCAAAGCTTTCTTCCGTTTCCTAATTAAATGCATTAAATCTTGTTAGAATTATGTACCTAAGCATACTCTTATTTCTATATTTAACCTATTTTTATTTTTCAGGATATAAAGATCTTAACCTGCATAAGGTATAGTCCCAATTCAACAAAATTGACAGTGAGAATTTTTATTGATGTGGGTTAAACCAGGTCCAAATCTTGTTTTTTCTTCTTTTTTTTTTTACATATTTAATAAAGCCTCAGCAACCATTAAACACAGTTTTTCAAAAGTCTTGTAGTTTTCCGGAAGAGGACAAGACAAGCACTTGACCTAGTTTAGTAGTTCAAGTAGAATCTGACAAATTGAACAAGTTTATTTAGCCATCAGTTTTGAATGCGCCAAGGAATGCTGCCACTCTTGCAAATTTTTTTCAGAAGTGAAAAAAACCGGAGAATCAAGAATTTTAATATTGGACTTACCAAGTTTAGAAAAGTTAGGCCAACAATTTTTGCTCCTTGATCACTTGACTTAGGGATACATTTATGCCCTATGTTCTGATAAAAAGCCAGTTAAAATCTTAACTGAGATCTTTATAATTTACACTTTTCCTCCAAGAAACCAGTAACAGTACTTTTACTTGATTTAGTTGAGCTAAATAGGAGTTAAAGCAGGGTTGCGTTCTATTAGCATTTATATGGATCATTTTGATGGATTCCCCTTAATATTTTCTAACGAAATCCTCCCACCCTAAACGGGAACGATTCAAGTTGAAATTATCAAATTTATTTGGGCAGCAAACTTGATTGTGGCAAGGAGTAGTGCCACTCCGACAGAATTATTTCAGAAGTAGGAAAACCTGGAAAATTAAGTGTCCTAACAATAAACTTGATAAGTCTAAAAATGTCCTTACCCACGGTTTCAGCCCCTTTGTCAGTTAAATTAACAATGTATTCCCCCCCCCCCTTGTTTGGTTAGAAAAGCCAGTTAATAACTATTAACTAAAATTCTTGCTAAATGTAGCTTATAATTTTCTTCAGCAAGACCAGAGACAAAATATGGAATTGATCTCGTTTAGCTGTTAAGATAGAATTCAACAAATATAGTCAACATTTATTTAGTCAAATTTTCTGAACTCAGCCACTAATTTGAGTGCAGCCACTTATAATCTTTTTTTAATGGTCTTACATCCTATCTGAATTAATTTTGCTAAGTATAGGCTACTGTTTTTCATTCCATCTTTTCTATTTTAGGCTTGAAAGGGAAATGACAACCCCACTTCAAAATGGAAACTACCACATTTCTACCGAACGGTACAAATGTCACGAATCCGGAATTCCCGGCGTATATGGCATTCTCCATGACAATAGTATGCACAGTTGTTTTCCTAATAGGACTTTTAGGGAATGCCTTGGTCCCAGTGATTCTTTGGACCAACAAGGAACTAAGAAGTTCCACCAATTTTTTCTTACTGAACTTGAGTTTGGCAGATATTCTTGTTCTTGGAGTGTGTATGCCTCCTGTAATTGTGGAGATAAATAATGAGCCAGAAGTTTGGCTTCTTGGGAAATTTATGTGTAAGTATGTTGAAAATCTTATTCTCTTTTGTTTTTATCAAACACGGGTTTGTTAAAAAAAAATAATAAAAAATAAGAATAAAAACCCTCCTTAATGTTTTACTTGTTCGGAGTATATCAACTCCTTAAATATATATCATTAAGTGAGAAAAAACATTAAGAAAGAGAAGAAAAAAAGAGAGAAAGGAGAAAAAATCGGGTGCTTACCTGGCTCCTAGTCGCAACAACCCTTCCTACCAACAATCCTTTTTATTTACCAACTCACCCAAAACCGCTGCTTCTATCAATTAAAAAAACTACTTTTTTGTGGGGGAATCGAGTGCTAATCAATTTAATGCCTGACCCTCAACAAGATTGAACCTGTAGTACCGTGGTACCTAAAAAGAACTCCAACATTGACAACTCATATTCGATAAGAACATTTTCCAATTTCTTTGACACTTGGATTAAATAAAAAAAAACAAGTTTTATTTTACTGAATGTAAGGAGCGACATTAAAACTTAAAACGAACAGAAATTATTCCGTATATGGAAGGGGCTGTCCCCTCCTCAACGCCCCCTCTTTACGCTAAAGTTTTTTAGTGTTTTAAAAAATAGAGTTGTGAGACAGAGTCAAACTTTAGTGTAAACAGCGAGGCGTTGAGGAGGGGTCAGCCCCTTTATTATATTATCAAACAGTTCGTTACTACGAACTGTTTGATAATACTCAATATCAAGAATGCTGTTGCAATCCAAGTGTTGTAAACACAGAAACTCTGTCAAGCGAAACTTGCTCCTTTTTAAGCGATTTAACAACTTTAATGACTTCGTATTTTACCTAGGAAAGTCTATGACTTAAGGCCAACCTGTATGAGTCGAGTTTATAACAGTAGGAATCTCGTTAGGCATTGTGCATCAGGGTTGCCCATCACTGACGTCCAAAAATAGTGCAAACCAAGGTAAAAAAAAGAGTGATTTTTGCTCGAAAAGAGTGCAAGTCAAAAAATTTGCACGCGCACGGCTGCCAAAGCTTACGTATCACCTCTGACTCTCTGAGGTATAAAAGAGTACATTTCAAATGAAAAATGCGCAAGTTGTTAACAATGTTCCTTGGGTTTTTACGCTTCTGTCGAAGTTACCAACTACTGACGTTCAAAGTGAATGAAGACAAACATTTCACACGAAAAGCTTGCAAGTTGGCAACCCTGATGTACATAGGACAGGAGCAACGGCACGCCACGACGAACGTAGTTGTTTTCAACTTCCTTAAGAGTTATTTTTAGTAGCACCTATAAATGTATTTTTGAGCCTATTTGTAATAGCCACTATGAGTTGCCACTTAAAACAGTTTCTACTGCTACTATAATGAATATCCACTGTACTGGCCAATGGAGAAGGGGACAACAGTATGATTCAAGGCAAAAACTGTTTTTACAACTTCCATCAACCTATATATATCTAATACCCACACATATATGTTTAAACCTATTTTTATTAGCTACTATAGATTGCTACTGAAGTTAGTTGCCATTGCTACTGGAATAAATGACACTTCTGTAGAATCCAGAACAAACTCAAGAAAATTCATCTGTTGAATCTGAGATTACCGATTTATAGCTGTCTGCATTCGGTGACAATTAGCTTAGGCTCAAGGGAAAAACTATGTTGTAGGTAAATTTTAATTAAATATTTAATATATACATTTGGTATTTTGGTTAGGTTAGTTATTTAATATAAAGCGTTCTGGGTGGCCTGCTTTCCATAATTCTGTGTAGTAGTTTACATAATTTCGTTACTGAACTATTCTATTTTCATCGTATTTTGGTAAATTATATTATGATAAATCTAACTTCACTTCTTGAGTTTGTTCTGGATTCTACGGAAGTGGCCTACCAAATAAATTAACACTGTATTGGCCATTGGAAAAGGTGGCAGTAGTGCCATTTTAAGACATAGAATTTTCATAGGTTTATATTTAAGCCTATGTTTCTAAAACTATATTTAAACCTATGTTTTTATTAGCCATTATGAGTTGCCACCAAAAACAGTTGCCATTGTTATTAAGAGAAACTACCATTGTACTGGCTACTAGAGACAGAAACAGTAGTATGATTCAAACCACAAAATTGTTTTCGCAACTTCCATAAACCTATATTTACTAGCATCCAAAAATTCATATTTAAACCTATATTTAGTAGTGACTACAAATTGCCACTAAAGACAGTCGCCTTTGCTAATGGAATAAATTAACATTTTACTGGCCACTAAGAAGGGGGTAGTAGTACTATTCAAGGCACAAAATTGTTTTCGCAATTGCCATAAGCCTATTTTTACCATGCCACCGAAGACAGTTGTCAATGCAATTGCAACGAATTACTATTGTGCTGGCAACTAGTGACAGTAACAGTAGTACGGTTCAAGACAAAAAATTCTTTTGACAACTTTCACGAACCTCTTTTTTCTCTCATTATGAAATGCCACCGAAGACAGTTTCCGTACTATTGCAAGGAATTACCACTTTGTACTGTACTACTGCCACTGGGGATAAAAACTGTTGCAAGGTTCAAGGCATGGAGGTTGCGCGCACCTAATAGAGCTATTGCAAAAGCCTTCAAATAGTTTTTTCGGTCGAATAAAGTTGACTCTTGGTTCTATAAATATGTCAGCTCCTAGAATAAAAGTTTTTGATGTAAGCAATTAATATGTGGCATATCTTTTATGTCTCTCATTAAAGTGTCAAGCTGGCGATAATTCAAATTATAAATCACAGTAAGACATACATTAGAAATAATACTAGCCTGTTTTCATATTAGCAATATTTAGAGAAAGGAATCAGAAAATTGTTAAATTTGCCAAAGAGGTTTAAATTGTCAAAGACATAAGGTTTCCCACCATTCACCAAATACTTTAAAGCCACTGGAATTTAATACTAATGCCCTCATATCCAAACAAAGGCCTCATTATCAGGGGTGTCATTTAGGGGCGCTGAGGATCATTCCATCAATATTTTTGTCCCCCCCTAGATATTGAAAAATGCCTTTGTTTTTGGCAATTTCATTAAAAGCTTCATTTTATGTTTTTGTCAGAAAAAACTGAAATACATAAAAAAATTCCTTCTCCCTAGATTTGGACAAATACACATATCCCCTCCACCTAAATTCATTTGAATTGAAGACATTGTTCAATATATCTACAGGAGCTAAAGACTCATTCTAGCCTGAGTTAACTAAAATTTTCATCATTATGAAGATCGAAATCTTACCAAAAAAAACGAACTACAATCAGACCTCATCAAACAGTTCGTGGTAACGAACTGTAAGTAAGGAGCGACCCGGCTCAATGGTAACCGAAACTCTAGAAAACTGGTTTTTGATACCAATAGATATATCAAAAGAATCAGATTTCAATGCTTATTTCAAATATATAACTTTCATCAAGTTTAGTGCTACCCATCAAAAGTTAAGCGCCTGAGAAAATTTGGCTGATTTTCAAAGAAAGGGGAAAAGACCCCCTAAAAGTTATAGAACCTAAATGAAAATCACACCATCATATTCAGCGTATCAGAAAACCTTACTGTGGAAGTTTCAAGCCCCCATCTACAAAAATGTGGAATTTTACATTTTTAGCCAAAAGAAAGATCACGGATACGTCTTTGTTTGTTGTTTTTTTTGTTTTGTTTTTTCCCAGGGGTAATCGTATCGACCCAGTGGTCCTAGAATATCGTGGGAAGGCTCATTGGAACGGAAATTAAAAGTTCTAGTGCCCTTTTTAAGTGACCAAAAAAAATGGAGGGCAACTAGGCCCCCTCCCACGCTTATTTTTTTCCCAAAGTCACCCGATCAAAATTTTGAGATACCCATTTTGTTAAGCATGGTCGAAAATATTATAACTATGTCTTTTAGGATGACTTAATCCCCCGAAGTTCCCAGAGGGAGGGCTAAAAGTTATGAACTTTAACCAATGTTAACATATAGTATTGGTTATTGGGAAGTATACAGAAGTTTTCAGGTGTTTTTTTCTGGTTGTGGGTGGGATGGGTGGGTCAGGGGTTATGTTGGAGGATCTGTTCATGAAGGAAGTTTTCATGGGGGAAGTTTCCGTGGAGGATGTTTCTTTGGGGTAAGGGACATTTCTATGAAGGGGGCGCCGGATTTCCAAGCATTATTTAAAAAACGATCAGAAATTAAATAAAAAAATTCAAGTTTTTTCAACTGAAATGTAAGAAGGAATATTGGAACTTAAAACGAACAAAAATTATAACGTAAGTGAGGGGGTTCTCCCCCAAGTCAATACATCGCTCATTACGCTACAGTTTTTTTTTTAGTGATTTCAAAAGAGCTATCTATTCTAATTAAACGGCCTTTGTGATTCAGGGGTTTGTGAATCAAAACTTTTTTTTTAACTTTTAACGTAAAGACCGGGGTATTGACTAAGGGGAGAACCCCCTCATATAGGCCTACGTAATAACATATACGTAAAAAAAAACAATAAAAAAACAAGCGATACGGCTCAATAGTAATCGAAACTTTTAAAAACGGAATTTTGATGTCAATAAATGTATTAAAAGAATGTGTTTATAATGCTGATTCTAAATATATAAATTTTATTAAGTTTAGTATTGCTCATCAAAGGCTACGAACCTAAGAAAATTTACTCGACTTTTTAAAGAGGGGGAAATATCCCCTACAAGTTAAAGAATTTTAATGAAAATCACACCGTCAGATTCAGCGTATCAGAAAACCCTATTACATAGGTTTCAAGCTCATATATGCAAAAATCTGCAACTTTGTATTTTTTGCCAGAAGAAAAATATAGGAATATAGAAGTTAGTTACGTAAGTTAATTTGTAAAGACATCAATTTAGCAAAAGAAAAGTAAAATTTTTATGCAAATAAAAGCTGCATTAACTAAAAAACGATCAGACATTAAATAAAAAACAACAAGTTTTTTAAACTGAAAGTGAGGAGCGACATTAAAACTTAAAACGAACAGAAACTATTCCGTATATGAAAGAGGCTGTCCCCACCTCAACGCCTCGCGATTTACGCTAAAGTTTGACTCTGTCTCACAACTTTATTTTTTAAAACAATAAAAAACTTTAGCGTAAAGAGCGAGGCGTTGAGGA
Organism: Artemia sp. Qi Xiang Cuo; assembly: GCF_049724085.1. Lineage (NCBI taxonomy): Eukaryota > Metazoa > Arthropoda > Branchiopoda > Anostraca > Artemiidae > Artemia > Artemia sp. Qi Xiang Cuo. Next base: position 18,038,974 of record NC_142796.1, on the reverse strand, counting down.
GGGGACAGCCCCTTTCATATACGGAATAATTTCTGTTCGTTTTAAGTTTTAATGTCGCTCCTTACTTTCAGTTTAAAAAACTTGTTTTTTTTATTTAATTTTCCTTTAAGCACTACTATTGCCAGGTTTTATCAGTAAAGAAAAATACGTATGGTAGAAACTGCTTAATGCTTTACAAGAATATATTTACCAATTGACCATATCCGCTCCCTAAATTATACATTTGACAGTTTTGTTAGGGTAACATAAAAGGTGTTGTGAGTTTTTCTTAGAAAGCAAGTCTATCCTATCCTTTTCTGATGCTCCTTTCCTCACTCACAGTGATAATAAAAAAAAAAAAAAAAAAAAAAAATTCGAGCCTACGATATAAAAATGGTTTTTGCTGTATCTTAAGTGATTGTCATTCTATTCAAGGTAATTCACCGATTTTCTTTGCTGTTAATTTTTTCGTTTTTTATCTTCTTCTTGTCTTTTCCTTTTCCTCTTCCTCTTTTTTCTTTCTTCCTTCATCAGTTCAGTTTCTTGTGTGTTGATTAGTTTGGTATGAATGGGGCATTAATTAGCTGAGAGTGATAACCTCGCTTGTCCTTCCAAGCTTATTGCCTTTCTTGGCAGGCGAAAGGCAAATAGTGTTTATTTTATTTTTAATAAATGTATATCTCATATCTCATTAAGAAAAGCTCCATTTAACAACTAACGACTTACCAATACCAGTCACCCCCCTCCCCACAAAAAATATGTTTACACGATCTCCTGTAAAAATTTATGTTGGGTTACATCATGCGTATTGAATTACCTCAGCCGAGTTACATTCGTGTTGCACAGTGGTTGATACGAGAAACCCAGGTAGTTTAAACTTTGGTTCCTTCCATCCATGGTAGGATACAGGGAAGGAGAAGGAGGGAGCACCACAGGATGGCTGGCCCCCAACCCCCACTTCACTTCCTGCCTGAAGGGCCACGAAACGGAGATCAGCACCACCGCGTTGAAAGGTTTTTTAGAGTCTACTATGCAAGGCCGTATCCTGGGGGGGTTACCTGGTTTGAACCCCCCCCCCCGAAATTTTTGACCGAGTTGAAAATAAGTCGAAAATTAGTAAAACCCAGGTAAAAATCAGTATAATTAGTCGAAAACTGAGTCAAAAATTAGTAACCCCCCCCCCCCCGAAAAATTCAAAAATTAGTAAACCCCCCCCCCCAAAAAAAAAAAAAATCCTGGATCCGCCCTTACTATGCTAGGCTGCTTTAGCCTAGAACTTTGTGGAGATGATTTATAGTGGACCGGAATTCACTAAAAATTTTAACAGGATTGAGCTTTCATTATTATTATTTTTTTTAATTCCAATATTTTCTTTTTTTTCAATTGTCTGATTATATTCTACCTTCAAAGTAATATGACCTTTTTTTACTGAAGTGCGTTTAACTCTAGCCTAAAATTCTGAAGAGGTGATTTAGAGCTAGCCAAAATTCATTAAAAATCTTGTCGAAATTCAAGTTCCATGTTTTTGTTAATTTCCAGTTAGCTTTTCGTTTTCGTGGATATTCTGATTCTGTTCGGTTTTTCCCTTCGATTGTCACTTAGCATTTTACTTAGTGTTATTTCACCATCTATGCCTACCTCCTGTAATTGTTTAAAATCATTTCTGGCATATTTTTTTTTTCAATCCTCTCTAAGAAACGTATTAGGCTTCAACTCTTTTTTAACTTTTGTTATAATAGGTCAATTATAGATTCGAAAAAGCATACTTTAATACTTTAATTTAAAATATTAGCAATTAAAATATGAAATAAATATATTTTAGGGAAACTGTGCACGGCTGATTATAAGACATGTTGCAAATTATTACAAGTAATTTATTATTACTAAATTGTTAATCACTAGCATTAATTATAAAAGACAGGTTATAAATTGTATTCTTTTACACGTCCGCCTTATTTATAAGAAATTTTTAGTACTGCAATCTTTAATTAAAAAATCATTTATTAGATGCTCAAAACTAATCTAATGTATTGGTGTAATTATGGAGGAGATCTGGGATAGATCTTGTCTCAGGGAAAATATTGATCTTTTTAACGTTTACTGTTTTTCTCAGAGTCTGGAAATACAACCTTAAGTTACGTCTTCAAACAGTTACATCGTGGTAACGAACTGCAAGTAAGGAGCGACCCGGCTCAATAGTAACTGAAAGTCTAAAAATCGAAATTTTGGTACCAGTAGATACATCAAAAGAATCAAATTTTATGCTGATTTCAAATACATAGGTTTCATTTCATTAAGTTTAGTTTTACCCGTGAAAAGTTACGAGCCTGAGAAAATCTGCCTTATTTTCAAAAAAAGGGGAAAACACCCCTTAAAAGTCTTAGAATCTTATGAAAATCATACCATCAGATTCAGCGTATTAGAGAACTATACTGTAGAAGTTTCAAGCTCTTATCTGCAAAAACGGGGAATTTTGTATTTTTTGCCAGAAGAAAGATCACGGATGCGTGGTTATTTATTTTTTTTTTTTCCAGAGGTGATCGTATCGACAGAGTGGTCCTAGAATATAATGAGAGGCCTCATTCGAATGGAAATTAAAAATTCTACTGCCCTTTTTAAGTGACCAAAAAAATGGAGGGAAACTAGGCCCCCTCCCACGCTCATTTTTTCTCAAAGTCACTCGATAAAAATTTTGAGATCGCCATTTTGTTCAGCATGGTCGAAACATATAATAGTTATGTCTTTGAGGATGACTTAATCCCCCAGAGTCCCCGGGGAAGGGCTGCAAGGTATGAATTTTGCCCAATGTTTACATATAGTATTGGTCATTGGGAAGTATACAGACGTCTTCAGGGGGAATTTTTCTAGTAGTGGGGGGATGGGTCGAGGGCTGATTGAGAAGATCTTTCCGAGGAGGAAATTTTCATTGGGGAAGGGACATTTCTATGAAGGGGCGCCGAATTATCCAGCATTATTTAAAAAAACGATCAGAAATTAAAAAAAGCTTTCAACTGAAAAACTTGTCAACTGAAAACTGCCCAACATCAAAACTGAAAACTATTACTTATATGATTGGATTCTCCCCCTAGTCAATACCTTGCTCTTTACGCAAAAGCTTTTTTAGTACTTTTATAAGAGCTATTTATTCTAATTAACGGCATTTGTGATTAAGGGTCATTCTTAAAGAATTGGAAACAAATCAGAACTTTAGCGTAAAAATCGAGGCATTGACTAGGGGGCGAACCCCCTAATATGCGTAATAAAAATATACGAATATAGAAGTTCGTTCCGTAAGTTAATTCGTATACGTATATTTATTACTAATAAAAACGCTCGTCAATAAAATTAAACAACTTTCGAGAAAGCCATTTAACCAAAAAAAAAGTGAAGTTAATATACAAATTTCCTTTTAATTATTCATGTACGGTGAGCCAAAATCAAAACATGCATTAATTCAAAAACATTTACAAATTAAATAAAAAAAACAATTTTTTTAACTGAAAGTAAGGAGCGACATTAAAACCTAAAACGAACAGAAATTATTTCGTATATTAAAAGGGCTGTCCCCTTCTCAACGCTTCGCTCTTTACGCTAAAGTTTGACTCTGTCTCACAGCTTTATTTTTTAAAATAATAAAAAACTTGTTTTTATTTAATTATATTAAGAAAGAGTAATAAAAAAAAGTATTTCCATATGTGTTGAAAATAATTTTGCTAAAACTCCAAAAAATCCTAAGCTATAGCACTGTCGATGTATGTATTCCATGCAAGGCCCTATACGAGGGGGGGGATCGACCCCCTCCCCAAAAAAGTTCGATTCGTAAAAAAATAGAAAAATGCCTGTAAACAAATTTTTCATCCGCTTTTTAAAGTTTTCTCGCCACCACCTGAATAACATAATCCCCCCCTAATGGATACGCCCTTGATTCCATGAGACGTAATCTGATATGTGATGGAATAATGGCTAATTGAACGTAACGGCATCGTTATATACAGTTTTGTTCCCCAAGATTTTGAAAAAAAATGCACTAAATGGTGTAGTAAGTGAAAATTAGTTTCTTGAATGCACCACAGCTTTCTTCTCACAATCCTTTAAATTTTTAGTATCCATGCTTTTCGATTTTCAGAGAAAAATGGGGATGAATCCGTTGATCACGGGATATAGCACACAAATGAATCCAAAGGAATTGCAATTGCTGCATTGTCTTTAGTTTTCTCAAATCAAACAGTTCGTGGTAACGAACTGTAAGTAAGGAGCGACCCGGCTCAATGGTAACCGAAACTCTAGAAAACGGTATTTTGATACAAATAGATACATCAAAATAATCATATTTTAACGCTGATTTCAAATATATAAGTTTCATCAAGTTAAATTCTACCTATCAAAAGTTAGGCGCATGAGCAAAAAAATTTGGTTGATGTTCGAAAAAAGGAGGAAAGACGCCCTAAAAGCTATAGAACCTTAATGAAAATCACATCATTATATTCAGCCCATCAGAAAACCCTACTGTAGAGATTTCAAGCTTCCATCTACAAAAATGTGGAATTTTGCAATTTTTTGCCAGAAGAAAGATCACGGGTGCGTGTTTATTTGTTTGTTTGTTTTTTGTTTTTTTTTCCCAGGGGTGATCGTATCGACCTAGTTGTCCTAGAATATCTTAGGAGGGCTTATTGGAACGAAAACTAATATTTATAGTGCCCTTTTTAAGTTACAAAAAAAATGGAGGGCAACCGGGCCCCGTCCCACGATCATTTTTTTCTCAAAGTCACCTAATCGAAACTTTTAGATATTCATTTTGTTCGGTATGGATGAAAATATAATCAGTATGTCTTTTAGGATTACTTAATCCCCCGAAATTCTCGGGGGAGGGCTGAAAGTTAGGAATTTTACCCAATGTTAACATATAGCATTGGTTATTTGGAAGTATACAGACGTTTTCAGGGGAGATTTTTCCTGGTAGTGGGGGAGGGGGTGGGTCGGGGGTTATGTGGGAGGATCTTTCCATGAAGGAAGTTTTTCATGGGGGAAGGGACTTTGCTATGAAGGGGACGCCGGGCTTCCCAGCATTATTTAAAAAAAGATCATAAATTTAATATAAAAAAACAAGTATTTCAACTGCAATAGCAGCAACATCGAAACTTCAAACGAACAGAAAATATTACATATATGATTGGGTTCACCCCGTAGTCAATACCTCGCTCTTTAAGCCAAAGATTTATTAGTACTTTCATAAGAGCTATTTATTCTAATTAACGGCCTTTGTGATTAAGCGGTCATTTTTAAAGAATTGGAACAAAATTCGAACTTTCGCTTAAAGAGCAAGGTATTGACTAGGGGGAGAACCCCCTAATAAACAAATTAAAAATATATGAATATAGAAGTTCGTTACGTAAGTTAATTCGTAAGTTACGTATATTTATTACTAATAAAAACGTTCGTAAATAAAATTACACAAGTTTCGAGAAAGCCATTTTAACTAAATAAAAGTAAATTAATATGAAAATTTTGTTTTAATTATTCATGTACGGTGAGCCAAGATCAAAACCTGCATTTATTCAAAAACGTTCAAAAATTAAATAAAAAAAACAAGTTTTTTAAACTGAAAGTAAGGAGCGACATTAAAACTTAAAACGAACAGAAATTATTCCGTATATGAAAGGGACTGTCCCCTCCTCAACGCCTCGCTCTTTACGCTAAAGTTTGACTCTGCCTCACAACTTTATTTTTTAAAACAATAAAAAACTTTAGCGTAAAGAGCGAGGCGTTGAGGAGGGGACAGTCCCTTTCATATACGGAATAATTTCTGTTCGTTTTAAGTTTTAATGTCGCTCCTTACTTTCAGTTTAAAAAACTTGTTTTTTTTATTTAATTTTAAGAAAAATTCAAAATTTAATGCTTCACGTTTGTCAATCAAATCAACCAGATTTTACGAAAAAACTCGAATGTTTAAAGATAAAGTAATGATAAACAAGGGAACGATGTCGAACAGTAAAAAAATTTCACGAAGGCCAATAATGAATTTTGTAAAATTTTCATCTCCTGAAAGATATAAACACGCCAAAAAGGGGGAAATTCCTAAGAAATCTGGAGATAAAAAATCTCACTTTTATCCCTTCTCCAACGAAATACGGTCCCTTCTCCATGACAAAATTCTAATTTTGTCAAGAAAATTAGAATTTTCTGTTTTTCCGAAATGCGTTATATCTTCTTTTCTGAACGTTTGATATCAGAATTATATTTTGCTCATTTTTGAGGCCAGTCAAAACCTTCCTTGCACAAACAACTGTCCGTCAGCAACAATCAAAAACGCTAAACGTTGTCTTCAATTTTCTTCTAGAAGGATCTAGATAGCAATCTAAAATTTGAGGAAGGAAATTTTCAAATGGAAATTTAGATCAAATTGAAGAGGAAGTTTAAGACAAAATCAAAATCCCGTTGTATAACTTGAGTATTTAGAGCAAATATGTATTGTATGGAGCTGGAAGATTTGAGGAAGGAAATTTTTGAAATGGAAACTTAGATCAAATTTAAGAGGAAATTTATGGCAAAATCGAAATACCGTTGTGTAACTTGAGGATTTAGAGCAAATATATGTTGTAATAACCTGAAGGAACTGAGGAAGGATATTTTCGGGGTTGAAATCTAAGTCAAATTTAGGAGGAAATTTAAGTTAAAGTCAAAGTCCTGTTGTATAACATGCGGATCTATAAGAACACTTATACGTTTTAAGGACAAAAAAATTTTTAAACAAGAAAAACGGGTTTTAATTTTCTATAAAGCAGTGAAATACAAAACAATTAATTTGAGGAAGGAAATTTTGGGATGGAAATTTAAATCAAAGTAAATCTCAGCCAAAGTCTAAATCATGCTGTGTTACATGAGGATCCAGATCACTTATGGCTTGTAAGGAGCTGGAGGATTTGAGGGTGTAAAATTCTGGGACGAAAATTTAAGTCAAATTTAGGGGGCAATTTGAGTCAGTCAAAATCCAATTGTGTAGCTCAACAGTCTAGAGCACTTTATGTGTTGTAAGGAGTCGGATGATTTGGGGGATGAAAGTTCGGGATTGAGGTAAGAGGAAAGAAATGAATGGTTGAATTTTGTATAGCAATTGTCAACTGGAATCCGGGGAAGTATGTCAATGCGGCAATGCATGGCCGAGAGAACTTCTGAAGAAGGGGCACTCGGCAAGATAGGGATTTTTTTAGTCCACAGCGTGTATAATGGGAGTGCATTTTTATGTTTTTTTCATCGTTTTATAATACGGAACACGTGGTTCTAGTCATGTCCAGAGGTTACAGTGGTTCTATACATAACTGAATAATGGATAGTCTTCCATATTTACTAAAGGCCAACTACGAGTTAAGACAATTATTAGCACCTATTCTTTTCATCGCCTCTGCTCTTATTTTTAAGCTTGCGAACTGATGCCTGTCAAAATAATATGTCAATCTTTCAATCCGTAAAAAATGACAGATTTTTGTAAGGTTACTGAAAAAGTGATTATTTAAGATATTCTTGATTATATCAGCTTCCTTCAAAAATCGTTGGCTGTGACACAGTGTACTTGTTGAATGATTAACTGTATTTGTCAGAAAGGAATTCATTTGATTAATTTCTAAAGCCTTGGTGATACTTATCTGATGTTTGCCAATATGAAGCAAATACAACAAGCCAAAAGAAGAAGTAAAGATAGGCTACTGACCTTTTTTGGGTCCGCATAAAAATTGAACATTCCTTAAATCTTGACCGTCATCGTTAAAGGTTTTTAGGCTATCTGACATTTCAAACTTCTGAAATAGTGCTTGTGTATTATACGGCAAACACTCGAGTTTACGCTGTGAAAAATTCGAGAACAAACCGGTTTCCTTGTTAGTTTCTTTCTGCTTAGCGTAAGACAAGACAAAGGCAAGTTACAGAATAGATGGAAAATATATACGTTGGGCTGTAAATTTTCACATCAGGTGGGTGGGGGTAAAGCATTTGTATAGTATGAAGTTAGAAAGCAATTCTTACTTCGTAATATGCAGAACAATTGTACCTAACACATTTTGCATGCATACCTTACCCCCCCCCTAATTTGCAAATATATAGCCCAGATTTGTTTCTAAATTATTATTTTTTCATCACTTTTTTATATTTCATTGGGATTGAGCGTCAAAGAAACAGGTTCTAATTAAATTAATTAAAAAAAAAATTTTTTGAGGGAAGTAAAGAGCGAAGTTGAAACCTAAAACTGGCAAAAATTACTACTTCACAGCCTATCCAACATATATAAATAAAACTGGCACAAATAAGCCAACTAATTACGTTTCCCTGTGCTTTTAGGATTGTAAAAACAAGTGCTTTGGTGAAAACACAAAAATCAAGTATAAGAAAAGGAATATTGATTTGGGAGTCAAAAGTGAGTATGTAGGCTGACAATAATAAACGAATCTATAAAGCTTTTCATAGTCTTGCATTATTTGCAACATCAGTAACTTTCAATATACAATTAAAATTATCTGAAAAACATAAGCGTAAAATTAAATATTTGTTTAATAACCGCGAAGTAATTGAACAGCATACAGAAATATTGGATTGATTTATCAGGTGGCATTTTGGTCTCGCCAGCTATAATACTAATAGTGGGTACATGGGCGTAGGAGCATTAGGCAGCATATTGTCTAGGGGGGTGGCAGTCGATAGTGTTATGGAGTTTTATCAACTGTTTTTTCCAAACCATCTGCTTTTTCAGCCATATCTAATGTAAATTTAGAGGTCTAGGGGGGAAGTTTACCCCCCACCCAACACCCATGAGTGGGTAAGATACAGTCTTAAATTTTAAAAAATATGCTTTAGTATTATTTGAGATGAAGATCAAATAAGACATAATATGAACTCTGGAAATTCGATTATTTCTCTCTATACAGGGAATTTCTAGCTATGATACAAATTCTAAAACCTGTCTATAGTCCTAATACTATCAAGATGGCTTTACTTCGAACTTGTCTACAAACTAATCATGACATGTCCTTTTCAGAACCAAAACGAGAGCCAGTCATTGAACTGAGCCACTGTGCAGAAATGACACCAAATTAAACATAAAATTAAAGCAACAATCTTAAAATAGATCGTTGCTTTATATTAAAAAGGATTGATCCTAAAAGGGGTTGATAATATTTTTATTCTTTAAAAATTGCCCTTAATTGGTTTGCTTTTACTGTACCCAAACTCCTATATTATTTTGTGGTTTCAGTAAAGCGCTAGTTTTTTATAATCCTAAAAGCATAGGGAAACATAATTAGTTGGCAGGGGCGTAGCTCCAGCATTTTTATTGAGGGGGCAAGTTTCACATCCAGAGAGTCAAGGGGCATGGGCTATATAATAGATTTTTTCAATCTATTGGGGGGTAACTGCCCCCCCGCCCTTGCCACCCCCAAACGAAGCCACTGTTGGTTGGTTTATTTGTACTAGTTTTATTGATATATGTTAGATAGGCTGCGAAATAGTAATTTTTGTCCGTTTTAAGTTTCGCTCTTTACTTCCCTCAAAATAACTTTGTTTTTTTTTACTTAATCTATGTTCGTTTTTGATTAAAATTTAATATAGAAACAACGGTGCCATGATCTTTTTTATTTATAAGGAGTAATGTATGTTGGTTTTAAGTTTTAGTGTCACTCCTTAGTTTCAGTTGAAAACTTATTTTCAATACAATTTCTAATTATCACCAATTTAGGGGAGATGAGACACCTCTAGAAAATACTGCAAACAACCTTGACAGCTACGAAAAACTTTCATTTTATAACATAAAGTTAATTATCCATACTTCACAAAACAATGCATGTTTTTCAGGAACGTTTGTTTTTCGAAGAGCAAAAGCTGTTTTTACTCGGCCGACTTCGCCTGAAAAAGCCATGACGAAGACAGGGCTTTATAAATCACCTACTGACTAGCAGAAACTAATAGGCTTCTGTAATAAAAGAGAGCTATTTAATGGCTCGTTTAAAAGCTTATATTTATACCTAATCGCTTTTTGTAAATTTGACTTGATAGCACGTTCCCATAAAGTGCACTTTCGGTTGTTTTCCCCAATTTTTTTTTAAATAAAAAAAGTACTTTTTCCAATGAAATGACCAAAAAAGGGGTTTTTCAAAACCTAGGCAGGAGCAAAAACTAAGGGGGCAAGGAAGTCCCTTTTCCTCAATTACCGCCGTTAGGACTAGCCCACAGGCTTCTTCGCAGAGTGAAGTTTGAAGTTTCAGTTTAAAACTGTTGATCATTCAAGCTTAATTTTTGTTAGATGTTCAGTTGAAAAGTTTTTAGTTTTAATCAATTTTTTTCGCAATAATCTTTTACTTTTAAGATGAGTAGGTGATTTATGAAACTTACTAAGAGGGTCTAGAGGGGAATTATATGTGAGGGGTCTTATAAACCTCCAGTTAAGGGCTTTGGACCATAATTATTGCAATGGTACCATTTTATGCTTCCAAACTCTTCTACTTAAGAAGTGTGCCAAAAGTGCTATTTTTAGTGCTATATGGCGCTTTTGGATGGTAAAATCGGTAAAAAGCACGTATATATGAGTAGTAGGTTTAAAATGAGCCTTCCCGGGATATGCTTTAAAAAATGAGTACATCACACTTGCAAAAATAGAGGATTATCTGTAAAGTAATCATAAGAAGAGACAAACCATGATTAAAAAAAAAAAAATCCAAGCTGGAATCGAACACATGATAATCTAATTTGAAGTCCAGCGCTGTACTAGGACTTTAATTGCGTAGCTTATTAAGGGGGCATGGAGGAGGAATTTGCGAGAGGTGTGCTTGCAAACCTCCAGTTAAGGGTTTATAGACCATAATTATTACAATGATACCGTTTTATTCTTCCAAGATTTTACACTTAAGAAGTGGCACCAAAAGTGTTGTTTTCAGTGCTATATTTCACTTACGAATGGTAGAATTGATGAAAAGCACTAAGATATGAGCAAAAGTGGTACTTGTCTATTATATAAAACACAATCGAGAAGTGAAGTTTGGTGAATGCTAATGAAATAAAACAAAATCATGATGAAAATATAATAGTTTAGAGAGAAATTCGGGCTATATAGTTGCACATTAGGGGGTGGGGCGGGGGTAAAGAATAGCATATATTAAATAGGTAGCCTAAACAAAACCATTTTAACCTAACCGAACCTATTTAAACTAATGAACACAAAAATATCATGAAAATAGAATACATTATCAGGGAAATTGTGAAAACTGCAACTTGGAAATATTCTCCCAGAACGCAGATATGTCCTCAAGAACCGCGTTAAAATGAACTCGGCTAAGTATGAATGTAAATGAATGCGGGTTGTAGCTCGGTGCCGTTTGTTCCTCCACTTTGCGGAGCCCCACATTATCTCTAGTTATTGGGTAGAGACGCCGGTTTCTGGGTCGACAAAATATTTTTGAGGTTCACTTTCAAATGAGAGAAACATGCTTGTTCCAGCTCAGTTGTGTTGTAGCCTTTCCAACAATCTGATATGATTCTTGAACATCCATGGTGAGAAAATATATTCTATCACTAGTCAAAGAAAACTAACCGGTTTCCTCAAGAATCGTGTTAATAATGAACTAAAATGAACTAGGTCAAGAATTGCGTTAATAGTGAACTTCCCTTTGTCTTTGAGATTGTCAGCTGACGCCGAAGCTCCCAATTTAATAATTCACAAATGACCTTCACAATTTTGCTAATAAAGTATTCTGTTTTCATCGTATTTAATTGTCACCAACCTTCACTTTTCGAGTGTGTTTTATATAATAGACAAACACTGCAAAAGTTTTCAAATGAGCCATTAAACATCATTCTAAAAAGTTCTGGTAGCCCACTAGCTCCAGCAGTACTTTTTAGTAGCCGGGCAACACGTGAGAAGAACCGCACATAGAATCTCAAAGATGCTATTGAAAAACAGGTTTTCGCTGCCTATTGGGGTGTTGCTCATTCTGTGAAAAATATTTAAACTTTAGTTTTGGGGATTAAATGGGGGAAAAAGGTACCTAGGTTAGGTTAGGTTACGTATTTAATAAATGCTATGCTTCAACCTCCCCCCCTTAAATGCAAATATGTAGCCCAAATTTGTTTCTAAACTATTATATGTTTTTCATACTTTGTTTTATTTCATTAGCATTAACCAAACTTCACTGCTCCTGTGCTGCCCGGCTACTAAAATGGTACCGCCCCAGCTTTTCCACTCGAGACATGGCACCAAAAGTGCCGTTTTAAGTGCCATTTGAAGCTTGCAGATGGTGGATTTTATAGGAAGAACGTAGATATGAGCAATATTTTTAATATGAGCTATCAAAAATCTATCTAAGATGTTCTGGTTGCCCGCTAGCCCCACACCTCGAGAAGCTGCATAAACAGAGCCTTTTTTCGTGCCATATGGCAACTGCAGACGGCGGAATTTATATAGACCACGTACATATGAGAGATAGCTTTTGAATAAGATAAGATAAGATAAGATAAGATAAGTTTTATTCTTCATTAAATACACATACAATATTAGATGTTATAAATCCCTCAAAGGCTCATTGGCCTGTACAAAGCTGAATAAGCTCTTAAGCATCTCTCTATGATGTTCTAGTAACCTGCTAGGCCTGGAAAAAAAGAAGAAGAAAAAAAAGGCCGTTTTAACATTTTTCAACTTTTAGTTACTATGGGCAGTGGTTCGCTCTTTACTAGGTTGCAGCTAATGCTTCAACCATGACAAAGAGTTCATTGCAAATTCTGCCCAGAAACTAGTTAACATAAAATCTGTGAAATCTAATAGATGGTAGAATTTTTAAAAACCTAGTAAATATAAGCAATAGCTTTTAATTGAGCCATTAAACGTCTATCTACGATGGTGTGGTAGCCTGCTAGTGTTTCAGTAGCTTCCTGATGAGCAGATGACTTATGAAACTTACTAATGGAGCTGGGAGGAGGAGTGTATGGGAGGGGTTCTTGTAAACCTCCAGTTAAGGGTTCTGGAACATAACTATTACAATAGTACCTGTTTTGTCCTTCAAAACTTTTCCACTTAAGAAGTGGCACCAAAAGTGTTATTTTCAGTGCTATATCGCTCTTACGAATGGTAAAATTGAAAATAGAAAAAGAAGCACGTATATATGAGCATTAGTTTTCAAATGAATCATTAAACATAACTCTTATAAGTTCCGCTAGCCCAGTAGCTCCATCTTTTCGACTTGAGATTCGGCACCAAAAGTGCCGTTTTTAGTGCCATTTGGAACTTACTGATGGTGGAATTTATATGAAGGACGTAGATATGAGCAATGTATTTTATATGAGCTATAATAGATCTGTTTACGACGTTCTGGTATCCTGCTAGTGCCACCCCTTGATAAATGGCACAAAAAGCCATTTTAAGCCATATGGCACTTGCAGATGGCATAATTTATAATAAAGCAAGTAGATATGAGAAATAGCTTTTGTATGAGCCAATCAGCATCTCTCTATGATGTTCTGGTAGCCCGCTAGGCCTGTTGAAAAAAGAAAACAAAAGAAAAAAAACGAAAAAAAAACGGAAGATAGATCAGTGCTACCGATGCAAAAAAGTGATTTTCCTTGTTGTTCAAGTAGGGGGATTGTAATTTCCCTGTTTTTTAGGTTTTTGACCTTTCTGATTCAAAATGGTACACTTTTCGTTTTGATCTGACGTCATTTTAGAGGAGTTCGAGGCCTCTTTTTGAAATCCCCATAAATTTTTTTTCGCAATTAACTTTTACTTTTAAGACGAACCGAAATAATAGTTGCCATTCATGGGTC